>NW_007068201.1:0-315 GCF_000164805.1 Carlito syrichta | reverse complement strand
TCTAGCTAGCCAGCCTTCTGGCCAGCTGACTTACCTACCTGAATTAACTAGCTGGCCTTCTTGCTAGGCAGCTGTATTAATTATCTTGCCATGTAGCTAGCCAGCTAAATTAACTAGGTGACTTAACTAGCTAGCCAGCTGACTTAACTAGTAAGCTACCTAGCTAGCCAGGTGGCTATCCAGCTGACTTAACTATGTAACTTAACTAGTTAGCTACCTTGCTAGCCAGCTGACTTAACCAGCTGATTTAACTAGCTGGCTACCTATCTAGGTGTCTAGCTAGCTAGCTGACTTAACTAGCTGACTTAACTAGTT
>NW_007068200.1:0-540 GCF_000164805.1 Carlito syrichta | reverse complement strand
TATACGGCAATATGATACTTTTTTTCTGGGAATCTGGCCTTAATTGTCCCGAGGAACTTACGGAATTTTTACTACCGGATACCCAATTACAACTCTCAAGAGGACCAGAATGTTGCTGGAGTCCTGAAATGAATGATTCAAAATAACAAGCCAAATATTTCTGAAACATGAGACGAGCTTGAAGACTTGATTCTTGTTTATACCGCAGCAAGACGCCCTGAGAATTTTACGGAATGTGGAGTAGTGTATCACAGATTTCTTATTCTTCTTTACCGAGGAGCCTTGTAATGTCCTGTATATGAGGACTCACTTTCCCCAGAATCCTGTCTGGAAAACGTGATTCTTGTTTTGCCAGTAGCAAGATGTCATGTAGATATTGGAATGGAGAAACCGTGTAAAACAGCTTTCTTTTTTCTCCTTAGTTAGTGATCTGTAGATTCTGTATATGAGGACTGCTATTAACTATGTTCCGGCTTCTACACCCTGATTCTTGTTTAGGCTACAGCAGATGACCTGTTGATTCTTAGGACTGTGAACTGT
>NW_007068199.1:0-946 GCF_000164805.1 Carlito syrichta | reverse complement strand
GACAGGCTGAGCCACCGAGCCCAGCCAATCTCATGATTTTGAATGGTTCTTCTTTCTCAATCCTTGTTGCTCCTGCCAGAGTGGTGGTAGCTGCTGGATACATTCCTGTGGTTACTGCTATTGCCTCTTCTCTCTCTCCTGCCCTCTGTCCCTTCCCACTCCCCATTTCTCATCTGTCCTCTGCCCCACATGGATACTTTGGGCAGGTCTTCTTCGGTGCTGGCCCCTACCCTGCCCTATCTGTGAATAAGAACCAACTTACAGCCGGGCTCGGTGGCTCAGCCTGTAATCCCGCGCCTTTGGGAGGCTGAGGTGAGTGGATTGCCTGAGCCCGCGGGTTCGAGACCCGCCTGGGCAGCGAGACCTCATCTCTACCATAAATCAAAAAATCAGCCGGGCGTGGTAGCGCATGCCTGTAATTCCGGCTACTCGGAAGGCTGAGGCGGAAGGATCGCCGGAGCCCAGCAGGTCGAGGCTGCGGTGGCCGGGAGCGGCCACTGCACTCCAGTCTGGGCGACAGTGAGACTCCAACTCAAAAAAAAAAAAAAAAAAAAAAAAAAAAAAAAAAAAAAAAAGAACCAACTTACTTTTTTTCCTTTGGCTCTAGCAAGTGGCTTTTCATATCTGATTTCACTCTAGGACAATTGAAAACTCCCCAAAACCTTTTAGCGGAGAAAAGACTGTCCCTTTTTTTCTGAGTCGGAGTCTCACTCTGTTGCCCATACTGGAATGCACTGCAGCTTTGACCTCCACAATCCTTCTGCCTCAGCCTCCCAAGTAGCTGGGGCTACAGGTGTGTGTCTCCATGCCAGATTAATTTTTTTTTCCTTTTTTTGTAGAGATGTGGTCTCATTATGCTGCTCAGGCTGGTTTCCAGTTTTGGGGCTCAAAAAATCCTCTCATCTCAGCCTCCCAAGATGTTGGGATTACAGGTGTGAGCCACTGC
>NW_007068198.1:0-351 GCF_000164805.1 Carlito syrichta | reverse complement strand
GAAACAAATTGAATGGAGCAGAATATAATTGAATGGAGAGAATTGTGAGGGAGAATAATGAAATTGAACGGGGTGGAATGGATTGGAAAGGAAAGGAATAAGAGAATGATGGAATGGAATGGAGAGAAATTTAATGGGAGAAAAATGGAGAGGAATGGAATGGAATAGAAAGGAATGGAGAAGAATGCAAAGCAATGGAGAGGAATGGAAACAAATGGAGAGGAATAAATTGGAAGGGAATGGAAAGGAATGGAGAGGAATGGAATGGGTGGGAATGGAATGGTGAGGATCGGAATGGAATAGAATGTAGTGGAAGGGATTTGAATGGAGCAGAATGGAATGCAGTGGAAT
>NW_007068197.1:0-360 GCF_000164805.1 Carlito syrichta | reverse complement strand
CAAAAAAAAAAAAAAAAAAAAAAAAATTAAAACAAACAAAAAAAAAACCCAAAAAACAAAAAACAAAAAATACCATCACTTTGCATTTCTGGAGCTCTGTTTTATGTACAGGTACCTTAAGTAGTACATATTGTTTTTATCAATAATAAAAATCATCAGGGTTCCACCCTCTTTTTTCTCCTCTTTTTCTTTTTTGCTTTATTTTTCTTCCTTTTTTTTTGAGTTGGAGTCTCACTCTGTCGCCCAGACTGGAGTCTAGTGGCCGCTCCCGGCCACCGCAGCCTCGACCTGCTAGGCTCCGGCGATCCTTCCGCCTCAGCCTTCCGAGTAGCCGGAATGACAGGCATGCGCTACCACACC
>NW_007068196.1:0-348 GCF_000164805.1 Carlito syrichta | reverse complement strand
TTGCTGGCTAGGTTGTCACCTATTTAAGTCTGTTAGCTAACCAGCTGGCTAGCTAATTATATCACCTAGATAAGTCAGCTGGCTATCCAGGTGACTAGAGAGGTAAAGAGCTAGTTAATTAAGCTATGTAGCCATGAGGATATCTAGTTAAGTCAGCTAGTTTAGTCACCTGTCTGGCCAGCTGTCTAGCTCGTTAATCAGCTAGTTAAATCAACTGGCTAGCCAGCTAGCTAGCTATTTAAGTCAGCACTTTATGTGAGTTGGCTAGCTAGCATGCTAGCTAGTTAAAAAGCTAGTTAAATCAGATGGCTAGATAGCTGGCTAGCTAGTTATTTCAGCTAGTAAAGT
>NW_007068195.1:0-844 GCF_000164805.1 Carlito syrichta | reverse complement strand
TCATTACTTTCTTTTCCATACCACTCCTCTAAATTCCATTCAATCTTTTCCAATTCCTTATCAATGGATTCGTCTACATTGGATTCCATTCCACTCCATTCCATTCCTCTGCATTCCATTCCTAACCTTTCTATTCTATTCCACTGAATTCTATTCTATTCCTATCAATTACACTCATTGTATACTTTCTGCTTCATTCTTTTCCATCTAATTCCCTTCCATTCCATTCGTATCTATTCAATTTCTCTCCATTCCTTTCCATTTCTCTTCATTCCATAGCACTCCATTCTATTCCATTCTTCTCCTTTACTCTCCCATCAATTCCATTGCATTCCATTCTTCTCCATTCCATTTCGTTCCGTTACATTCTTATCCATTCCATTTCTCCCCATTCCATTCAATTCCATTACATTCCACTCCATTCCTTTCCTCTCCATTCCATTCATCAGCATTCCATTCCTTTCCTCAGCATTCCATTCCATTGCTTTCCATTCCATTCCTTTCTTTTCCATTTCTCTAACTTCCATTCAACTTCTTTAAACTCAATTGCATTCCTTTCCTTACATTCCTCTCCATTACTTTGATTCCATTCCATTCCCCTTCATTTCCATCCATTCCATTCCTCTGCACTCCATTTCACTATATTTCATTCCATTACAAGTAGTTCCATTCCATTCCTTTCCCTTTAATTCCTCACCATTCAATTACACTCCATTCCTTTCCATTCCACTTTACTGCATTCCATTGTCTCCATTCCACCCATTCATTCCATTCCATTTTACACTATTCATGCTCTCATTCAAACACTGCACTCATTCCACTCCACTCCTTTCCTTTCCATTTA
>NW_007068194.1:0-525 GCF_000164805.1 Carlito syrichta | reverse complement strand
TTCCATTCATCTCCACTCCACTCCACTCCATTCCATTCTATTCCATTGCATTTCATTCCTGTCCATTCCCTTTCATTCCTTTCCATTCCTTCTCTTCCATCCATTCTTCTCCATTCCTTTCTTCTCCATTTCATTCCATTCCTCTAGATGCCTTTCCATTCCATTCGTCTCTATTCAATTCAAAACCATTCCATTCCATTGCATTCCATTACATTACAATCTATTCCATTCAATTACATTCAAATCCATACAATGCATCTCCTATCCACACCATTCTATTCCTCTCCATTCAATTCCATTCCCCTAAATTCCATTCACCTCCACTCCACTCCACTCCATTCCATTCTATTCCATTGCATTCCATTCCTCTCCATACCCATTCATTTCTTTACATTCCTTCTCTTCTGTCCATTCTTCTCCATTCCTTTCCTCTCCATTCCATTCCATTCCTCTCCATTCCATTCCATTCCTCTCCATTCCATTCCATTCCATTCCATTCCAATCCATTCCACTCCATTCCATTCC
>NW_007068193.1:0-317 GCF_000164805.1 Carlito syrichta | reverse complement strand
CCACTACATTTTATTCCATTCCATTCCTCGTCATTCCATTCCTCTCCCTTCCTTTCCATTACATTCCTTTCCATTCTATTCCGTTCCTCTCCATTCCATTTCTTTGCATTCTTCAGCATTCCATTCCTCTCCATTGCTTTCCATTCCATTCCTCTCCATTACATCTCTCCATTCCTTTCCATTGCCATCCATTCCAACCCATTCCTGTGCATTCCATTCCCTTCCTCTCTATTAAATTCCTTTCAACTCCAGTCCACTCCATTCCATTCCATTCATCTCCATTCTATTCTATTCCTTTCCATTCCAATCCTCTCCAT
>NW_007068192.1:0-317 GCF_000164805.1 Carlito syrichta | reverse complement strand
TTCTGAAAGACGTTGGATCAGCAGACAATTGGGCTGTGGCTATGGGAAGCTGAGGCTGGGGAGTATTGAAGCCCGAGAATTCGAGACCAGCCTTGGCCATGTAGTGAGAACATGTTGCTCCCCAAACACAAACCCTGAAGTTGTTTGTGGTGGCGGATGTGATCCTGGCTACATGGATGCGGTGGCCTCCATCCCTGGGGGCTCCTTTGCGTCACTCCCGCTAACAGAACGTGTGATTCTAGGCCAGGCAGCATGGAGAATGGTCGTCAGAACCATGCCCTGGGAGGCCAAGGCAGGAGGCTGCCTGAGCACAGGGG
>NW_007068191.1:0-400 GCF_000164805.1 Carlito syrichta | reverse complement strand
AACTAGCTAGCTTACTCAAGCAGCTGACTCAAGCCATTTGCTACCGGCAAGCGAGCCAACTGGTGAGCTTAATTAACTAGTCGGCTGGTGGGGAAGTCGACTAGTTAGCTGACCTGTTGGCCTTTGAGCGAGCTGACAAGTTAATTGACCTCCTTGAGAGCGAGCCAACTAGTTTGCTGATTGGTTGGCAGGCGAAATAGCCGACTAGTTAACTGACCTGATGGAAAGCAAGCAATCACACTAGTTACCTGACCAGTGAGCTGAGTTGCCAAACGACTAGTTAGCTAAGTAACTACCTGATTTTCTAGCTGAGGTAATGAGCTAGCTGACTAGCTAGCTCGTTATCTAGCTGACATAACTAGCTAGCAACCAAGCTATCTAGCTGTCTAACTAGCTGACT
>NW_007068190.1:32758-51163 GCF_000164805.1 Carlito syrichta | reverse complement strand
GCCACTGCACTCCAGTCTGGGCGACAGAGTGAGACTCCAACTCAAAAAAAAAACACATATATTTTGGCAACTTATTTTTTCATATCCTGTATATATTTCAGGAGAACATTTTAATATATTCCAAGAAACATAGTTTAAAAAGTGAGATCTCATTTATTAAAATATTGCAAAATTTTAAAAACCCTTATTTATAAAAGTGATGATATATTTAAGTATTTAAGTAAAAATATATCTTTATCCTAAGTCAAATACATTTTTGTGATATATGTCCTGACCTAATTCACGGAAGAATGAACTATCATTTTTCCTTTTTAAAATGCTTGAAATCTCAGATACTTAGAAGAGCAATTCTGAGTGATAGTTATGCTGGCATTTATTGGTAGCATTAAAGGTGAAAGTGGAGTTTGAGTTAGAAATGGGACTTCTTAGAAGTTTTATTAAAAATCCCATTAATTGTTTGAAAAAATTTGTCTATGATTGCCAACTGGCTTCATCTTTTACTTTTTCCAGAAATGTATATATTTGGAAATTTTGTCAACTTATTTTATATCCCCTATCTCTTATATTTTTCACTATTTTTGTCTTTACTTTTAAAGTAATCATTTTAGCACATTATCTTGCCTTTCTTTTTTGAGTTGGAGTCTCACTCTGTCGCCCAGACTGGAGTGCAGTGGCCGCTCCGGCCACCTCAACGTCGACCTGTTGCGCTCTGGCGATCCTTCCGCCTCAGTCTTCCAAGTAGCCGGAATTACAGGCATGTGCTACCACGCCCGGCTGATTTTTTGATTTATTATAGAGATGAGGTCTCGCTGCCCAGGCGGGTTTCAAACCCTCGGGCTCTGGCAATCCACTCACCTCAGCCTTCCAAAGGCGCGGGATTACAGGCTGAGCCACCGAGTCCGGCTATCTTGCTTTTATCTTTCAAGTTTTCTTCTGATTTTAAAAATTATTCTGGAAATTGTGTTTTAAAATTATGAAATTTTAGTAGTCAAGTCAATCTTGAAGGAAAGCAAACTTGGTGCATTCAAAGTATTATAAATTAATCACTAGTATAGTATAAAGATACAGTAATGAATCTGAATTTTGTATCTAGCATTCTACCAACCCAAGAATAAACCAAAAAAAATCAGAACTCAGAGTCAAAAAAAATAGACTCGTGCTCATATCTTATCTATTGACTTATGACAAAGGTAGCTCTGGAGTGTAATGGAAGAAAAATATGTTTTCTTTTTCCATTAACTGTTGCTAAAAATACTGGCTATTTATGTAAAAAGAATCTTGACCTCATTATTATCTTGTGTAAAAATAAGTTACAAGTGTATTAAAATAAAACTATGACAAATCGATTGTAATATTTCTATGCAAATTCAAGGAAAATGTCTTAACAACAATAACTTGTATAAAGATTTTTTTACATTCACACAAAAAGTACAAATAGGAAATGATTTATCAACATTAAACATCAGGAGTTTTTGTTCTTCCATTGAAAGAGTAAAAATTCAGACCACATATTTGGAAAAGATCCGACAAAGAACTCAGATCTTTACATTTACTAATACAACTCCTATGAATTACTAAAAAAAAAAAAAAAAAGCTTAAAAGAAAATGGTAAAAATCTCGACTTTTTAAAAGACAACATTTAAATGACTAATAAACATACAAATTAATGCTAAAATTAATTAATCATTAAGAAGATACAAATGAAATGTCAGTGTAATACTACTATACATTTATTAGTATGGCAAAAATGAAAATGACTGACACCAAGTGTTGACAAGGATGCGGAGCAACTTCTGGTGGAAGTATAAATTATCAGAATCATTTTGGAAAACAGTTTGGCAGTATCTACTAATGTTGAACCTCTACATACTGTTTGAAGCAGTCAATCTCTTCTCAAGTATAAGTGCAAGAAAACTGTGTACCTATGTACACACTGAAAGACAAGTTCAATAATGTTCATAGCAGCACCATTCATGATAATTCCAAACTGGAAACACATAAAACATGAGTAGAATTAATAAATACAAATACTACTAGGCAATGACAGCGAACAAAATTATCACCGAGAACTGTAACATAAAATAATCACAGAAACAAAGTTTTGAGCAAAAAAGCCAATCAAAAAAGAGTTAGTTATATATATATATGCATGTAATTAAAAAAAAAACAGTCAAGCTAATCAGCATGGTAATTTTATTTGCTGGGAAAAGGGACAGAGATTGGAAGTGAAGATAAAAGCTTCCAAGGTGCTAATATTATTCTATGTCTTAATCTTTATCTTATACAAGAATGTTAAAATTATAGAGCTGCATGACTTTTTGTTTGAGCACATTTTGTACATATATTTCATTTAAAATTTTACGTACATTTCTTACGTCTTTTAAAATATTTTCATTTTCTTTTTCATAGGACTCTTTTTTTTGTAGACATACATGCTTCTTAATGTTCTTTCCAAAGTAAAATTTCAAGATATTAAAACTCTCATATAATCTTAGAATTTTCTGAGGTTTTTGCTAGTTTTGAAAATATTATTTATTTTTACAATTCATTTTTTTCCTTCAGAGATTTATATCAGACGTATTGGTTCATGGTTACTATTCCTACTTAAAATGAATCAGTGAGAAGAATTATGATATACTCAGTTCAGGGGAAAGTTTTCTTACCTGCAAACATTTGGTCTAAGGCAAGTGAACAGTTAACAGGCCATGATGTTGATGTTTCCTTACAGAACACATTTAGAAAAGCTTTACTCACATAAACTGCTCTGTTTCTCTTGAGATAATGAATTGATTTTGAACATAACTAATTTTGGTCTTGTGTTTGTTTGCCCAAGGTTGGTGCTTAGACACTGTATTCTGTAACAGTTGACAGTGAACATTGGTTTTTTGTGTAGATATTGAGCATGTTGACAAGAGATTCTGGAATATTGTTACCATTGGTTTGCTGATTTTTCATGCTACATCTTGCATCCTACCCTGTCCTGCATCATTGGATCCACACAGAATTCTTACAAGAGAATTTCTGCCCTTGTTCTTCCTGTATTCATTCTCATGTGAAACCTTTACTTTCCTTCGTTAGTCACTGCACTTCCAAACATTTTTACCTTCCAGAAAATACTGAAATCTTTCATCTTTTGATGATCTAGCTCCCATTATCCTCAATCTCTTGGATTTATGCCTTTAAAATCCTTTGATATTTTCTTAATAGTGTTTGTGAAGGAAAGTAGGTAAATGTATAGACTTCTAACTTTGAATCCATGCATGTAGATACATGTTTAAATGTGTGTGTGTGTGTGTGTGTGTGTGTGTGTGTGTGTGTGTGTTTATAGTTGAAAGATCACTGTATTCAGAGTCAAAAGATAGGTAAAGCTGAATTTAAGTTTCCCTACAGTCATATATCAAGTGGTTGACCTTGGCCAAATACCCAATACCTCTGAGTGTAATTAATCTAAAACATGAGGTCCTAAATTATGTTAATCTAACACAAAAAACACAGCACATAAAATTTTAAATGTTGTGTAATTGAGAATGATTTATTATTTTTTCTTTATTGAATAAAGTGAATATCATCTCATTATATGAAAATCACTATATGGAATAATTTTTAATAATCTTATTCCACATTCAGTGTAGTAGTAATTGATGAATCATGCAGATTTTATTCTTGTTAATACTGCTAATTATAATAATGAAGATGCTCTATTTATATTACAATATTTTCATAAAACAATTAAGAAAATATAATAAATTATAACCTCCCTATTCAGTCTATTTAGTTATCTTTACATATTACATAGCTCTTAAGACTAAAAAGAATGCAGTATTTTTTTTAGCTCAGAAGATTATATATATGAGAAGCAGAAATATGCCCACATTTAATACAAGAATAATATTAATATAGTACACTATTTTGTATTGTAAATTGGATCTGTATGTTCCAGAAATCTATTTCCTGTATGATTCCAGGTTAGAGCTTTCCACAGAATAATTCTCGGCAATATTAGTAAGGGAAAAGTGTAGCAGCAGCCATGTGTAGGCTTGACTGGTTAATGTTGGCGTAAACAATGGTGCAATCCATGCACACTGTGGTCTGCTGGATCACCTTGTTGGTGTGGGCCAACAGCTGGGTCTGAAACTGGTGTCGTGCCTACCAATTCTCCTCCTCCTTCAGTTTCTCTAAATCCAGGACCTGGTGGCTGTGCAATTTCATGGTGAATTTTGCTAACTTCTTCCTCATGTGAAGCTGGCAGTTGGAGGGACTGAAAGAGAAATGAGGATTTTAATATCCCTGGGGGTTCCTTCAGAACCTCTTGTTTGTCCTTGCTTTTCCCATTTTGCATCCATATTTTCTGCCTTGCTGACTGTCTCCCCTGACAATTTTAGATCCAGCACCCAAACCAGAATCAACAGCCTTAAATAGATTGTTTAACATGCCTTCACAACTGAGTAAGGTCAAAACCCTTTAAAAATACTCTGTTAATATTATTCATAGTAGCTCTCCTTATCTGATAGACACACAACTGATAATAAATAGCAAAGTACAATCAAGTAGGCAAGATAACTGATGACATGCATTTTTGGAAGTGAAAAGTTGACATGACCCCGACAAAGAAAATCAGGAAATTATTGTGAAAAAAAAAGAATATGGAAAGGAATGTAAAAGAGGCTGGGTTTGTTTTCTTAATGATAACTGGAAGACAATGTAGAAGACTCTGCAATTATTGTCTTATTAAGCATCAAAAAATTCAATGTATTTGCTAAAAGATTAATGGAATTGATATATTGATGACTAACATATAAAGAAGAAAATCAGTTATATATACTAGCATATAGATCAAAACCTTATGTGAATAAATTTAAAATACCACAACATAGACCATTTAATATGCTCATTGTTCTAGTATAAATGTAAAAATCAGATCATTTTGTAATAAAGTCAAAAGACTGGGTAATTGGTTCTTTCAGAAAATGAGAAGAAACAAAAATAATGGAATATTTGTAGAAGTGAAATAATACATAAAGTGAATCTTGTCTGTAAAGATTCTAATGACCAAAGATGAATATGTTGATTACCAGACTACAGCTATTAAATATTTCTTGAATCTGTCCACTTCCCACCATCTCCACCAAAATTATTTATCTAATCATCAGTTCTGCAACGGCTTTCTCACAGTCTTCTTTCATCCTCACCTCCAATCTACTCTTTATACTGCATCCAGAGAAAACTTTTAAAAATGCAAGACCGAATATGTCACTCCTTTGCTTAAAATCCTTTAGTGGTTTACCAATTTTTTTTGATATTGTACAAGACTTTTATAAGTATTAGGCTGGGTGAATAGAATCTACTAACTAAATCTATGATCTTGTTTTGAATTTCTCTGCAATACAATCACACTCTAGACAACCTGAATTCAGTTTCTCCTGCAAGTCAAGCATTTTGTCACATCATGTTCTACAGATGTATACCTGCTCATTCCTCTGTCTGCAATGCTCTTATCCCCAGTTTTTATTAGTGTTATTTCTGTAAGTCCTTTAGTACTGAGCTCAGGAAACATTTTCCGGCCCCCAGTACTCTAAACCAAGATCTATTCCCTTATTTTATGATATCATAACAATGGAAATTTTTCCTTTATGGCACTTATCACAGCTACAGTGAACACATTTTTTGCACAATATTTTATTTATTTACTCCCTTGTTAGAAGCTCTAACTAGGGAACAAAAGTACTTCATAGCAACAGCTCCATCATATTTGTTAAATTAAAAAATGGATGAATTTTCCAGTTTACTTGGGATAGAACTTTGACGACATAATCATTGTTTTAAGGGACAGAGTCTCACTCTATCTCCCAGGCTGGAGTACAGTGGTCTGATTATAGCTCAGTGTAGCTTTGAACTCCTGGCCTCAAGCAATCCTCTCAACTCAGCCTCCCAGGTTATAGGGATTATAGTAATGCACAGTCCCTAACCACATAATTGTTCAAAGTAAAAATATATATAATATTTCTCAAAGTGTCAAACTGCATGAAGATACTGGAAAATGCCTTTGAAAGGAAACAAAAAATTAAGTGTTAAAATAAAATTTATATATATGTCTGTCCCTCTTTTAAAATCTATCTCTATCCATAGATCTATCATCTATCTATCTATCTACCCATACAAAACCTGTGACACAATTAAAATGTAATATGACATAACCTATATTTTGGTAACTACAAACTTAAAATATACACAAAACACAGTGAGAAAGGGGAAGATTTTTGAAATAGATATGTCAATATTTCCATGAATAAAACAACACCAAAAATCCATGTCATAATGAATTTTTTAGTTTATATTTGTACAATTTTTATATTATTTTGCATGAACTTCACAACACTAATGTGATAATAAACCTCAGGATATATATCCATTATATTATAATTGTTTAGCTAAATGTAGCTCATTAATCAAAGTTAAATAAATGTGGAAGAGGTCATTACCTAGTATGAATCATAAAAATATGAAAAATATCTGCTTAACACACAAATTTTATATTTTAATGTACTACATTTATTTTTAAATATATATTTCCATTTTTTTGTTCAATGCTTTTCAATAATCTGTGTTTGAAGATCTCGGATTAATTTCTTATGAAAGACATATCATAAGTGAAAGGACATAACATAGATTTAACATACTCATGTTAAATTGGGTATGGCTATTTTAACATTGCCTAAATCTGTCATGTTTCTCTAGCAGTTCACTTTAACTTACTCTCTAATCACTAAGCCAAGGACAGTACCAGTTTCTCAGCAGTAGTTACTGATAATTGCTTTACAACCCCCTCCCCAGCTTGTTTTATACTAATTAGTTTTTTTTAATTTCAAGTATTTGCCTCCACCCATAAGATCTAAGTTAACGGAATCAGCCCTTTGTGACCTATGTGACAGACAGGCCCTACCACCATGTCAGCAATCTTGTGACTAACCCACCCATCTGCCTGCTGTCCATCACCTGCCTGCACTTATCTGCCTCTTTGTAATGACATGAAGCAGACGAACACCAAATCACCTTAAAGACCTTCCCCCAACAAAGAGAGGGATTAAAAGTATTCAACCTTGAGCTGCCATTCGCCATTGTCTTACTAGACTCCAGTGTGGCCATGTGCTCTTTGAACTATGACCATCACCATGTTTCCTGGCTTTGGCCCCCTTCCCTACCTTGGGGAGGTGAATCTCCTCTCTCTCTCTCTCTCTCTCTCTCTCTCTCTCTCTCTCTCTCTCTCATTTAATTTTTAAATAAATTATATTTTCCATTCTAACTTCTGTGCAATTATTTGCACCTTTCATGCAGCATCAGATCACACACCAGATACCCACATCCTCAGCGGGCCTGACCTAACATTCTGGAGGCCTCTGCTGGGAGTGTGACCTAACAATAAGACTTTTCATTATAATCAATTTGTACTACATGAACCAAACTTTATAGATAGTATGAATGTTAATGATAACACACCTTCTGATGCTCAAGACTTTATATTAAAATCTAAATTACTATGACTACCATATTGAATAAATGGATATGGTTGTCGTTGGCAATGGGTTGATTCATAATTTCCAGTTGTTAGGCTAATAGTTGACAAAAAAAACCAAAACTATTTTCAAAAGCACATCTCTCTTTTTTCTTTCTTTCTTTCTTTCTTCTCTATTTTTCTTTCTTTCTTTCTTTCTTTCTTTCTTTCTTTCTTTCTTTCTTTCTTTCTTTCTTTCTTTCTTTCTTTTTTTATTTTTTTATTTTTGAGCCAGTATCTCCCTCTGTTACACAGGCTGGCTGGAGTACAGTGGCACAATCACAGCTCACTGCACCCTTGACCTCCTGGGCTCAGGTGACCTTTTAACCTCAGCCTCCTTAGTTGCTGGGACTGTAGGCATGCACCACAGTGTCTGACTGTTCAAAAGCATTACTATATAATAGTAACAAGATTGTCTTCCTCAATGAAAATATACCCTCCAAAAATGTACTCAAAATCTAATGAGAGATTATTATAAACACCATCACTGTGTTCCTTACATAAAAAGTTCACAGTCCATGAAAGACTCATGTAGTATAATTCACAGGATTTTCCTTTCTATTTTTACTTTTTCATTAGTTAGGATCTTTGTTAAGGTGTTCACTCAGTGCAATGAATTTCACTGATCGAACAATAGATATAGTTGTGCTACCTCCAATTTTAACCCACCTGTGGGGAATAATACATGAAGGTCATTGTCTGCCAGTGAAGACAATATGCAGAGACCTAATTGTTGGGAATATATACACATTGGATGGATTTGATAAGTATTTTTATTGATTGAGAATGGTATGATTTAGTAACAGTCTTAACAGTAGTTCCCCTATAATTTGCTAATAACAAAGAAGTTGTTATTCTAGAAATGCCATTACAAAGTAGCGGCACCACACACACACACACACACACACACACACACACACACACACACACACCTGCAATTCAGTCATTCATACAATTAATGCTTTTTGAGTACCTACCATTTGTGGGACACTATTCTGAGCCCTTAAAATATAATCACAAAGCTAATAAATTTGCTTTCATAAGATGCTTTTGGGTCAGAAAGATTAAAGAAAATTGTAAGAATGAAATAATTAGTTATAGACCAAAAAAAGTAATCTTTTTGGAGGGTTGTTGTAAAATCTACTTCCAGGATGATTCAAAATGGAAGTCCCACAATAGTTCATTTTTTCTTCAATTTTAACACATTATATTATTGCAACCAATTTCATGATGTATTTATGTATATATCACTATATTATATTAAATATAATCTTAGAGAAACCATATCATACATACAATTTTCTAATCCCTATATTGCCTTTAGTGTAGAAAAGTACTTAATAAACTGGGCATGGTGGTTCACATTTATAATCCTAGCTACTTAGGAGGCTGAAGCAGGAAGATCCCCCAATGCCAGGAATTTGAGATAAGCCTGGACAACATAACAAAAAGCCAACTCAAAGAAAAAGTAAAAAGAGAAATTAGCTGGACACTATGATCTGTAGTTCTTCCTAGCTACTTGGGATACAATGGCAGGATAATTTTTTTTTTTTTTTAAGAATACAGGATTTATTGAGAGGACAGAAAATCTCCCACAGGGGGAGGAGACCCAAAGGGTTGCCTCAGGAGAATTGTTTGAACACAGGAGATCAAGGTTACAGTGAACATGATCAGTCGGGGCAACAAAGCAAGATTTGGTCTCAAAAAAAAAAAAAAAAAAAATTAAAAATTAAAAAAAAGAAAGAAAGAAAGAAAAAAGAATGTAATTAGTACAATTTGGTGAATTTATTTATATATTTTCTGGGTCAATCTGTAAACACCAGGAAAGTACTTGCAAAGTTACGTCTGTAGCTAAGTAACAAAAAGTACTTGCAAAATTACGTCTGTAGCTAAGTAACATCTTTATGTACCCACAACAACAGATGGGTATTTTATTACCACTGTGGCCCTTTTCCTGAAGAATGTAAAGAATAGGAATGGAGGTACCAACAGATGAAACTTGACTAGAGGTAGGTGGCAGAGGATTGGAATATAAGATCTTAACCAAGACAAGGAAAGATGCTGAGCTTGGAGGATAGGGCTGATCAAGGATTGTTAATTAGGAGACCAGGTCAGAAAACACCATAGTATCTACCAAGGGCCTAAGGGGTGTTGAAGCAGTATTTCAAAACCAAAGGAAATAGAACCCATGAAAGAGATGTCAAGATCAATTTTAAAAGCCATTTTTTCCCCTGATTTTTGGATACTAGCTAGGTTTGAAATTTACTTATGGGTCAGGAGAGAAAATAAGTTAAAGAGTCCACTAGAGGAAAAACAGTGTCAGACAAACAAGTTTACCGAAATTGACCTGTGTGTAACATTTATGGTTTTACAGTACATATTTAAAACTTCTGAAACATATTAGAAAATAGTTATTCTGGATGCTGCTTCTTCTAGATATTTAGGACTTTAATCTTTGTATGATGGAATTCTAAATAATTTCCCTTTAAAAGTGTTTAAAATACCTTGTACCTTATCCTGTTCTTAAAGAGAAAGTATAGATAGCGTGAAAAGCATGGTTTTTGGAATCTGTGGACTTGAGCTTGAGTCCTTGTTTTGTTATTAGTGTTAAAATCTTTGGTAACTCTGACTTTAGTTTTCTCATAGTTTTGATAAATGACTAAAAATATACTTTTAAAATGTTTTTGGATTTAAGTACCCCCATAGTATGTGATATAAAGTGGTTTAAATAAATTAAAGAAACATTTATTGAACAAGTCTATGTACCAGTTATTTATGTTAGGGACTGAGAAGTTTTGAGCAACTTTACTTTTTGTATCTGTTTTATGTGCAACTATCCAGAATAATATTAATTATGAATTCATCATACGTTTTGATTCCTGGAGTACTCACAATACACTCCCTTTAATAGCCTTATACCTCATAGGATGCAGTAATTTACAAAAGAATTATAAAGATAAAGATTCATTGGGAATATAGTTTTAAAAAGACACAGTATTTCAAGGTTTATGTCTCTTTGAATGACTTGTGCATCAACACCAAGCACATTAGGGAAAAAAGTGAAAAAATGTTATGAAGCAGAAAAGTTTAATACATTTAAAAAACGGCAGAAAACATTATCTTAATCATTTAATAATAAATAATTTTATAAGTGAGGAGAATATATGTGTTCTATATGTGTCAGTTTTTAAATAATTTTTTATATAATTCCAACTATGAAATCTTGAGATTTTGAATAATTTAGTTGATAATTATAGTTTTCCAGTGTTTCCTTTAAAAGTCTTTATCTTGCAAACACTTGCTTTTTGCTTTTTAAAGATTGTATATGATGCTTAATTAGATTGTCAATGATCATCATACATATTTTTGAAAAGTAAATTATTTATATCAATATTTATTTCAAAAATAAGCACACAATTTTCAATCGCAACTTCCTTTGGTACCTTGTTGGCTAGGAATACTTTCATTTTCTTTTTCTAAAAAAAATGTATTTGGTAACCAACTTTATCCCAGTGATACTAAAATATTTACTTGGGGATTTTGATATCTTAAAGGCAACATAATAAGAGCAATTTAACCAAAAGCTTTCATTTTGACTGAGGTATGAACTAGAAAGGGAAAGGTAGAAAAATAGCAAGAAATTTGATATAAAAATATTATCTCATTAACACTCAGAGAAATCTTAAGAAGGTTAAATATGTGTAGCAGAGATACCTGTGGACTAAAATTCTGCCACTTAGAGAAATTATGTTAAATCCAAGAGAGTAAAAAAGCTTCATTCAATCTATGCAGATTCAAAAAATATATTGATCCTATCTATACAATATCATGTCTTTATATTGATGAACAGCAATGAAATTGGCCACTTAAAATATTACACTTTTCAATATGGGTACTTTATTTGTAGTGAAAGAAGAGTATAAAGAAAAGAAAAAAAATAATAGAACCAGAAGTTAGAAAACAAATGTTTCTCCTAGCTATGAAAATAATATATTTTATAAGATTCTGAACTATCAAGACTGAAGCCTAGATATCATCATTTTTTTAAAAATTCAAAAAATTGTTTAATCATTTCTTAATTTTTAACAGAACTTGCTATGTTTTCATAGAGTACATGATGTTTAAAAATATATATGGTAAAATAATTAAATCTAACTAATTAACAAATGCATTATCCATAGTTATCATTTTTGTGATGATATCCACGCTTTTTACATTTTTTAAGAATACAGTATATATTCATTTATTATAGTCACCTTATTGTATAATAGAGGTCTTAAAATTTATTCCTCTTATCAAACTGAAATGATGCATCATTTAAGCAAAAATCTCTTCATCTGCTTCTCTCTCCTAATCATCATTCTCTGGTCACCACCATTACACTTTCCACTTCTATGATATCAACTTTTTAGCTTGCACATATGAGATCATGCAGTTTTTGATTTTTTTGTGCCTGGCTTATTTCAGTTAATATAATGTCTTCCAGGTTCATTCACATATCACAAATGACATAATTTTATTTGCTTTTTATGCTGGATAATATACCACTGTATAAATATGCCACATTTCCTTTTTTCATCCTTCTGTTGATGCACACTTAAGTTGATTCCATATGTTGGCTAATGTGAATAGTGCTACAATAAACACAGAAGTGCAGATATCTCTTTGAACTATCAACTTTATTTTGTTTTTGTTTTTTTTGGATACCCAGTAGAAGGATTTAGGGGTCATATGGCAGTTCTGCTTTTAACTTTTTAAACAATTTCCATAATTTTTCTTTAATGACTACTGATTTACATTCCTACCAAAAGTTTCTCCATATTGTCACCGACACTTATCTTTTGTCTTTTTGACTAAAGTGAGGTGATATGTGGGTTTGATTTGTATTTCCCTGATGTTTCATGATGTTGAACATTTTTTTTTTATATATATCTGTTGGTCATTTGTATGTGTTCTATGAGAAATGCCTATTCAGGTATTTTGCCAATTTTTAAATTGGGTTATTTGAGATTTTCTACTGAGCTACTTGAGTTCCTCTATATTTTGAATATTAATTCCTTGTCAGATGTATAGTTTACAAACATTTCTTCCCATCTGCAGGCTCTTCACTCTGTTGATTGTCTTCCTTTCCTGTGCAGATGGAATGTACCTTAATATGGCCAACCCACAGTTAATGTCATACTAAACAGGAAAATATTGAAATCTTTCCCTCTAAAATTTGAAATAAGACAAGGATGCTGACTTTTGTCACCTTTATTCAACATGCTACTGGTAGTTTTAACCAGAGCAATTAGACAAGAGAAATAAATAAAAGACATCCAAATTGGGAAGGAAGAATTTTATTTCTGGTTACAGATGACAAAATTTTATATAGGAAAAATCCTAATGACTCCACCAAAAATAAAAAATTAAAAAAACTGTTAGAACTAATAAATAGCTTCAGAAAAGTGGCAGAATACAAAAATCAGCATACAAATTTAGTAGCATGTTTACATGCTAGTAGTGAAACTATGTAACAAAGAAATTAAGAAAAAAATTTCACTTACAGTAACTACAAAAAATACTTAGAAGTAATTTTAACCACAAAGATGAAAGATCTCTACAATAAAACTATAAAAGACTGATGAGAGAAATTGAAGAGTACACAAATAAATGGAAAGATATTCTGTCTTCATGGATTAGAAGCTAATATTGTTAAATGTCCATACTACCCAAAGTGATCTATAGATTCAACACAATCACTATCAAAATACCAATGACATTCACCACAGGGAAAAAAAATCCAAAAATTTATATGGAACAACAGACTCTAAATATCCAAAGCAATATTTAGCAAAAAGAGAAAAGCTGGAGGCATTAGGTTATCTGACTTCAAAATACATATTATAAAGTTTTAGTAACCAAAAGAATATGGTATTAGCATGAAAACAGATACATAGACCAGTGAAACTGAATAGAGAGCCCAGAAATAAATCTACACATTTACAGTAAATATTGTCTGTAGATTGACTTTTGACAAAGGTGACAAGAACACACATTAGAGAAAGGACAGTCTTTTTAATAAATGTTATTGGGAAAATAAGATATCCATATGTAGAGGAATAAAATTCGACACCATCTCTCACCATATTAAACAAATCAACTCAAAATGGATTAAAGGTTTAAATATATGATCCCAATCTATGAAACTATTAAAGAAAACATGGAAAATACTTCATGACATTGGTATGGGGGAGGAATTTTTGGATAAGAATTTAAAAGCACAGGCAATAAAAACAGAAATGGTCAAATGGGGTTAAAACAAACAAAAATCTGTGCAACAAAGATACCTTCATTTTTAACAAACAATTGGATGATCTGGTCTAAAATAGATGTCTGTGAACCACATTTTATATAATATGGAATTAGGTGACACCCGGAGCTATTTCCACGTTCTGAAGTTCTAGGAATTGACAATGTTCTGTAATCAATATATGAAATAATGTTTATGAAACAACACAAAACCATAAAATTAACTTTACTTTTCATTTGCAGAAAAAAGAAAGTAATCCAGCTATTTTGCTGGTTATTTCTTTTTTGTTTGTTTTTTGCTTTGCTTTGTTTTGTTTTGTTTTGTTTTTGAGTCAGGGTCTCACTCCATCGCCCAGGCTGGAGAGCAATGGCAGGCTGAGGGCCACCCCAGCATCCACTCGCTGGCCTCAGGCAATCCTTCCGCCTCAGCCTTCCAAGTAGCCGGCACTACAGGTGCGCGCTACCATGCTGGATAATTTTTTAATTATTATTGTAGAGATGAGGTCCTACCAAGTTGCCCAGGCTGTTTGTTCTCAAACCGTGGGCTAGGGCAATCTGCTCACCTCGGCCTCCCAAAGTGTTGGGATTACAGGCTTGAGTCACCGTGCCCAGATGGTTAATTCTTTTTACTTATCCATATGTAAAATAGAAAAAGGAAAATTGAGTTATATAGATGACAGTGAAAATGCTCTGAAATACAATTCTTTTTTTTTTTGAGTTGGAGTTTCACTCTGTCGCCCAGACTGGAGTGCAGGGGCCGCTCCCGGCCACCGCAGCCACGACCTGCTGGGCTCCGCCGATCCTTCCGCCTCAGCCTTCCAAGTAGGTGGAACTACAGGAGCGCGCTACCATGCCCGGCTAATTTTTTGATTTATTGTAGAGATGAGGTCTCGTCAAGTTGCCCAGGCCGGTCTCGAGCCTGCAGGCTCAGGCAATCCACTCACCTCAGTCTCCCAAAGCGTGGGATTACAGGTTGAGCCACTGAGCCTGGCCTGAAATACAATTCTTAAAGAAGAAAATTGATTTTTTAAGATGTGGGATACAATTCGGTATGAGGTATACAAGTGGTCATCATACAGGTAAAGTTTGGGCCTCCTTTGGTCCCCAAAATAAAGCTGAATTTTTTATTTTAGTAATCTGATATTTTCTGTGTAACTGAGCAATACCACTCTTAGGTATTTATCAAATAGAAATTAAAACACGTTCACAAAATACTTGTACAAGACTAGTTACGACAGTTTTTTTCATAAGAATCAAAAACTAGAGATGGATCTAGTGTCAACAGATATCTGGACTAGTAGTCTGAGTTCTAACTCCATGGATTAGTTTTATTTGTACTAGAATTGTATGAAAGTGAAGTTCTATATAATGCACATACTCAATGCTATGCAATTGTTGCCTTAGCATTTGTACTTTTAAAAATTAGTGTATAATATTTTAGGTTTTATATTTTGATGTATATATTTATATACTCTACTGTTGATGGAATTTTGAAGTATTTCCATTTTGGAGTTGTATTAGTTTGCTGTACAAGGCAGGCAGAAAAAAAGTACGACAAACTGAATGGCTTAAACAACAGAAATTTATTTTCTCACAGTTCTAGAGGCTAGAAGTCCACGTTCAAGTTATCAGTAAGGTTGGTTCCCTTTGAGCTCTGTGAAGGAGAATGTGATAGATGCTTTCACTACTAGTTTCTGGAGGTTTCTCACAGCCTTTGGTGTTCTTGTGACTCTCTCTTTTGGTAATGCATAAAGAAAACACCTTTTAAAGGATACAGTTCTTATTGAATTAGGAGTACACCCTACTCCAGTATGACTTCATCTTAAACAATTTATATCTACAAAAACCATATTTCAAAATAAAGTAACATTTTGAGGTACTGAAATAAGGACCTCAACATATGTATTGTTGGGGGAAACAATTCAACCCATAACATGATAATGTCAACCTACTGGGCTCCAATGATCCTTCCACCTCAGCCTTCCAAGTAGCCGGAAACGTAGGCATGTGCTACCACTCCCAGATAATTTTTTTTTTTTTTTTTAACTGTAGAGATGAGGTCTCATCATGTTGCCCAGACTGGTGTTGAACACACAGACTCAGGCAGTCCTCTTGCCTCGGCCTCCCAAAATGCTGGGATTATAGACATGAGCCATCGTGCCCAGCCAAAAATGTTTCTTTCTTTCCTTTTTTTAATTTAAATTACTGATTTCCTTTTTTATGCTTGTTCATGTCTACACATTCATTTTCCTATTAGTTTTGTTTTCTTTTTTGTAGAGACGAGGTCTCGCTATGTTGCCCAGGCAGGTCTCGAACCCGTGGGTTCAGATAATCCTCTCTCTTTGACCTCACAGAGTACTGGAATTACAGGCTCGAGCCACTGCGCCTGGCTCTATTAGGTTTTCTCTCTCTCTCATAATATACTTATTTATTTTCAACAAAATACTTTTTAAGATATATGTATTGCATGCACCTTCTTAAGGTTTGTGGCTTATAATTTTATTCTTTAAATTAAATACAATGTGTTTACATACATTATAGTTTAAAGTACCAAATTTTCTTCACAGTTTATATATTTTGTATCTTATTTAAGAATATTTGCTCATACAATTAGAACCGAAAAGAGATTTTTCTGTTGTTTATTAAAACTTATAGTGTTAAACATTTTTTCCAGCACCCTGTTGTCTACTTTCCATATTTTTGTGTAGACCCTGACATTCCTCTTGGTATTAATGTCTAGTTTTACTCCATTGTGGTCTGAGAAGAGCTTTGACAGGATTTTGATTCTAAAAAATGTGTTGAGACTTGTTTTGTGGCCTAACATATGGCCTACCTTGGACAATATTCCATGTGCTCATGAAAATTAGGCATATTTTACAGTTGTTGGGTAGAAGGTTCTGGAAATATCTGTTAGATCTATTTAGTCTAATGATCGATTTAAGTCTAATGTTTCTTTTTTGATTATCTTTCTTGATGACTTGGCAATTGATGTCGGTGGGTTGTTGAGGTCTCTCACTATTATTGTAATATGAATGTTTATCTCTTTCTTTAGGTCTAGTAATATTTGCTCTTATGAATCTGTGTGGTCTTGTATTGGTTGCATGTATATTTATGATTGTTACATCCTCTTGCTGAATTAATCCCTTTATCATTATATAATGACCTTCTTTGTCTTTTTTCTTTTTAACTGATTTTGATTCAAAATCTGTTTTAACTTATACAACTTATAGCTACTCCTTATAACTACTTATAAGGAGTAACTTATAGCTACTCCTGCTTGTTTTTGTTTTCTGTTCACATGGAATATCTTTTCTCATTTATTTACTTTCAGTCTATATATGTCATTATAGGTAATATGAATTTCTTATAGGCAGCAGAATATTGGATCATGTTTTTTTTAATTCATTGTGTCAATCTCTCTCTCTATATATATATTCAGTTTAATTGAGATAATTTCTGTACTATAAAAATCACCTATGTTAATTGTACATTTCGTTAAGATTTAGTACGCATATGTGGTCATTCAACCTATTCTAACAATCATGTTTTAGATTAATTCATCATTCCAAAATGTGACTAATCCCTGTTGCCATCTCCAGCACCAGGCAGGTACTGATGTGCTTTTTGTCACCAAGTTTGTTTTTCTAGATATGCGAATGGATCACACAGTGTACCCTCTTGTCTTGCTCCTTTCACCCAGGTAAGCTTTTGAGATTCATCAATGTCATTGCATTTATTAACGGTTCATTTATTTTTTGTACTGAATTTGTTCTATTGTGGAAAATAAACCTTATATGAAATTTGCCATTTAACCATTTTTTGTTATGCTAAAACATACATATATTTGGTGTATATATGTCTAAGGTAAATTTAAAATTTACAATTTTAACAATTTTTAGGTATACAATTTAGTGGTATTAAATATATGTACAACGCTGTACAACCATCACCACTATCCATTTGCAAAAGTGTTGTATCTTTCCAAATGGAAACTCTGTATCCATGAAACACAACTCCTCATTTACCTCAGCCCTCTACCCCTAACATCCTACTTTCTGTCTTTATAAATTAATTTGCATATTTTTGCCTCCGATAAGTGGAATCATACAATATTTGCTCTTTTATGTTTGGCATATTTTACTCAGCAAAAAAAACTATATCTTTTTTACGTGGAACATTTAACCCATTTAATTTAAAGGTGTATATGAGTTTTTGTTTCTGTTATATCAGAAATTTTGATCTAACTGCTCTATATACCATTTGCGCCTTTCTTTTTCTCTGTTTTTGTGGTTTGGTGGAATTGTTGCCACTTGGTTCCTTTCTATTCCTCATTTGTGTAGACATTTTATATGACCTGTGAGTTTTATACAACCATTTGTTAATAGTTTTCTAGAAACAATTGCTGCAAGAGTGATGTCATTACAATCTTACTATTTGCATATCTTTCTCAGAGAATAATGGAGACCTAGCCAAGAATAAAGACTTTTGTTTTTATTTACAAATAAGGACTCAGCCGGGCTCGGTGGCTCAGCCTGTAATCCCGTGCCTTTGGGAGGCTGAGGTGA
>NW_007068190.1:1901-32489 GCF_000164805.1 Carlito syrichta | reverse complement strand
AAAAAAAAAAAAAAAAAAAAAGGACTCAATTTTTTTAGTTAATTTATTCAAATTATTAGTATTTATTCAAAAAATGTTTCTTTATTTTCTAATTTTCAAATTGTTGAAAATAGAAGGATTTTAAAAATATGTCAGTGTATTTTTAACATCTGTCAAGCTTGTAGTGCTTAATCTCTTTCATTTCTGTTATCAATCAATTTTGTTTATCTTGCTCTCTTTTTCTTCCACTCTCATCCTCTTTTTCTCTTCTTCCTTACTACCTTCCCTTTTCCCTCTTTGTCTTATTCCTCCTCCGTTTACTTTTTAGCTATCAGACTTGTTATGTGTTTGCTAATTGTTCGAAGAACCAATTATATATTAACAATGTTAATTATTGGGATCGAATCTATTCATTTACTTTCTCTCAAGTTTTTCATTTCTTAAGAGAATGAACTGCCTTCATAGATCTCTAGCACCTTAAAACAGATTTTAAAAATAGATATTTTATTCACTTATGTGGTGGCTTGTGACATATTTGCCTATCATCTCCAAAAACTGAACTGATCAATATCAGTATTAGTTTTTACTCATCTTAAGAAATGTAAGTCATTTTAAGATGCTTTAATTCACCAACTTCAGAATATTGCAACTCAATTAGATGTTTCATATATGAGGGTAATTTGAATATTCTATTAATATGTTCATATGTATTTTTTGTAAATAGCATTGTCTTGTGCATACCCATTAGTTAAGACTGCTGGATTTACCCCTCATTATGGTGATTCTTATCTCTATTAAAATGTGTAGGTGTTCAGAAAGTTGGTATTTTAACTTTTTCTATCTCTATTCTTAACTTACGCTCACATACTTTGTTTAAAAAGTCTATTTAAAAATGATCTATTGAACATAGAGTTAAACAATACTCCTACATGGGCTTTTGCTTTATTCATCAAATTCAAATCTGAAAGGAAAAAATGTGACATCTAAAAATTTTAACCATTTTTAACTAGAATAAAAGGCCTGAGGTATAACCTTTCTCTTTCTTGCCTGACTCAGATGAACTGAAAGCAGACTGCAGAGAGTGAATATATAGTTTCATTTGAAATCTTTAGTAAAAGTTAAATATAATAATGGGAATCTCAATCAGTAGAGATGTGGATACACCTCAGTATATCATGACCAAGAGTTGGCATTTGCATAGCAGTTTGACTTCTGAGATCTTTGAATCTATAATTTTAGTTCACTAAAATGAAGAGATACAATTTATTGTCATTTTACTGATGAAGAAATTAAAAGGTGAATGTTTAGTCCATCAAAATTGATAAATACAGAGTTAAGAACTGAGCACTGAATACTACATTACTGACATGATCTAATATTTCCATAAAACTATATAGTGCATACTGAGACAAGCACATATGCACACACAATATTAACACTATACAGAATATTGCACATACAGAGATCTCCTAAGAACTTTAAAATGACAGAGAGCAGTTATTTATTTTATTCGATGTACTCAAAGTCCAATTTTTGTTTACCAAGGAAAATTCAGTCAGTGCTTTTGGAGTTATTAGGTATTTATACTATTCTTTCTTTCTTTAAGGTATTTCAGGTGGCTTTATTTCTGGCCTATCATTTCAAGTTTATGGTATAATTTAAACAGCCAAGATATAAGATAAAAAACAAAGGATCAAAATACAATTGCTCACACTGCAGTTTAAACAGAAACTAGAATTGTCACTACTCTTCCCAACACTTTCCAAATGTCTCAAAATCCACTGCATAAGCCTGACTCTAACTGGAAATTTTCTGATACTTAAGTTCGAATTCTTTTTTATAGTAATTAATGAGGCCTGGTGCAGTGGCTCACACCTGTAATCCTAGCACTTTTGGAGGTGAAGGTGAGAGGATTGCTTGAGCTCAGGGCTTTGAGACCAGCCTGAGCAATGTGGTGAGATCCTGTCTCTACAATAAATTAAAAAGC
This sequence comes from Carlito syrichta, assembly GCF_000164805.1. NCBI lineage: Eukaryota > Metazoa > Chordata > Mammalia > Primates > Tarsiidae > Carlito > Carlito syrichta. Next base: position 30,523 of record NW_007068190.1, on the reverse strand, counting down.
TAGCAGGGCATGGTGGTGCATGCCTGTGGTTCCAGCTACTTGGAAGACTGACGCAGAAGGATCACCTGAGCCCAGCTGGATGAGGTTGCCAGTGTTTGTGAGCATTCCATTGCGCCCCAGCTTGGGTGACAGAGTGACCCCCCCCAAAAAAAACCTCAAAACAATTATGAATATATATTTTGCAAATACATTTGAAATATAAGAATTACTAAATTAGTATGTTTTTAGTTTATAAATTTTATAAGAGACATCAATATTAAATAATAAGTAATAAAAATAAATTACAATCATATATACCAGTTCTACAAATTAGGCATTATGCTCTGTGACTGAGGACTAGTGGGTGGGTCTCTGTAGAACCATGGGCCATAACAATTAAAGATGATTTACCAAACAAGCATAGTAAGAGGTGATGATTTTGTTATAGGAATTCATCTACCTCCATTTGAGGTTATTTTAGAGGTAGTAACTCAGGCCTATTGAGATAAGTATCCAAGCATGCTCTGGTTATTTTACACTCTGCATTGATTGCCTACGTAGCCTGAATCAAAATGGAGTGAGGGAACAAACATAAGCATATTTGCCTGGCCCCTTGAATGATTCAGATTAGGTTCTTCAGCAGGAATACTCTGGCAGGAGGGAACTCTGGATCAATAGCCTTAAATTTAAACAGAACCCTCTCTAAGTGGAAAGGTACTTAGAGAGAAAAGAGAAGGAATAAACTGTTTCAGAGAAATTTCCAATATATTAGTTACTATACCAGGATTGAGGATTTACATGAGTTGTAAGTTAGAATACATTTAACCATAACAAAAGCTAATTCCTTAACCATTTTATAGTCATTTGTATCCTCACCTAACTCTCTTTTTTCTTTTTTTCAAGGTCAGGCTAGATTCTAAAAGAACGTTGCCCATTTCCTTCCAGGTCCAGATACTTTCATATCTAAAATACATTGCATCAAATAGCTGGAACTAGACATACTCACAAGTGTAGATAGCATTACCACTGCTAGTATAATTCTGATGACCATGTAAGTTAGTGAAGTCAGACCCTCTATGACTAGAAGTGTATAAATCCCCTAAAATATATTTTTACTGCAGTATTTTTCTGTGGCAATTCACTTTTTCTCAAGAAAAACTTAATGTTTGCATTCTTATCAATTGGCTTATTTTTTTTTTCTTTTTTAAAACACATGCAATATTACACTAGAATAATGGCTGGCTTAAGAGCTTTACAAAAACCTCCAGGGTAACTATTTGGGGGAAAATATATTTCAATGACATTTTCATAAATCTGTTGTTTCACTATGTAAGCTTTTGTAAATAGAGTGACTAGGTAGAAGTAGAACATCAAGAGGATTGACAGAGCAAACACTTTAATATACTTGTGAGAGGAATGATGTTTGGAAGGTAGCCTGGCAGTGTGTTCAACTTTGATGAAGCTAATCTAAAACTATGCTTCTATGTATATGATGAACACAAAGATTCGGTGAATCTGGTCCACTTTTTAATTAGGGATCCACATTGTGGTACTGATGTTTACAAGTCACTGCTGCTTTCATGGCTGAGATGTCTATAGCTGATTTATAGTCAAATTCAATCCTATTATATTCACACCAACTTGGCTTCAAATCTAAATTCATTAACACTGGGCTGGTTCACAATGTTGCTGTTGCTGTTGTTGTTTTTGGACATATAGTCCTACTCCTGGTAGCTGTGGAATAAGAAGGATGTTCTAGTGTTTATTAATCATATGCAAATTCGACCATAGCTCCAAGCATTTAATGTTATTTATTTAACCTACAAGAGGAAAAAAAAAAAACACTATAAGATAGAAATCATTACACAAATATATTATGCACAAGGAAAGCTAAGAAACTAGGAGATTAAGAAAAAACAAGTTACAAATTGGCAAGAACAGAATTAGAATTAGGATCTTGATCAATCTGCCTCTATTGTCCAGCTTCCCACCACTGTATCAACTATTTGCATTAGTTGGGTTCTTCAGAGAAATTGACCACTCAGAGATATATCTATACATCTGTGGATAAGGAATTTGTTCATGTCACTATGGAGACTCAGAAGTCTTAAAAAGTCTGCAAGTTGGCAAGCTGAAAATCCAAGAGAGATTTTCTAGTCTAAGTCCAAGTCTGAAAGCAGAAAAAGACTAATGTCCCTGTCCAAAGATAGTCAGGCAGGAAGGGGTAACTTTTCCTTACTTAGTTTGTTTTTCTATTCAGGCCTTCAAACAATTGAATGAGGCCAACCCACATGCTGAAAGACAATCTGCATTACTCAGTCTACTAATTCGATAAAGTTTGGATATCTGTCCCCTCAAATCTCATGTTGAAATGTGATCCTCAATGTCAGAGATGGGGCCTAAAGCAAAGTGCTTGGTTCATGAAGGCAGATCCTTCATGAATGGCTGGTGCCATTCTCACAGTAATGAGTGAATTCTCACTCTATTAATTCACACAAAGGGTGGTTATTTAAAAGAGTCCAGAATCTCCAGTATCACCATGTAACATATCATCTCCTCTTGCCTTCTGTTATAAGTAAAATCTTCCTGAAGTCTCACCAGAAACTGAGCAGATTCCAGCCGCATGCAGAATCATTAGTCAAAAAAAAAAAAACTATTTTCTTTTACATTTAGCCAGCATCAGGCATTCCTTTACAACAACAACAAAAAATAGACTAATACGCAAGTTAAATGTTAACCTCAACCAGAAACATCCTAACAGCCACTCCCAGAATAGGCCACTCCCAGAATAATGATTAACCAGTCGGGCTTCGTGGCTCAGCCTGTAATCCCACGCCTTTGGGAGACTGAGGTGAGTGGATTGCCTGAGCCCGCGGGTTCGAGACCCGCCTGGGCAGTGAGACCTCATCTCTACAATAAATCAAAAAATCAACCGGGCGTGGTAGCGCATGCCTGTAATTCCGGCTACTCTGAAGGCTGAGGCGCAATGATCGCCGGAGTCCAGCAGGTCGAGGCTGCTGTGGCCGGGAGTGGCCACTGCACTCTAGTCTGGACGACAGAGTGAGACTCCAACTCAAAAAAAAAAAAAAAAAAAGAATAGTGATTAACCTAATATCTGGGTACCATGTGGCCCAGTCAAGTTGACACATAAAACTAAATACTGATATTCCTTATCAAGCTGGCACTCATATGCACCTTATACCATATTTATTCTCCAAACAGAGATTATAATAAGAAGGATGTTTATTCACTTGACATTATACAATTATACTGCATACAATTAAAGTGCAGTTACCCCTTCCTCAGAACAATAGGTAAAGTCTTTGAGTGATGTTTACTCTTCTCCTTAATATTCTGTCAGTTAATACTAAAATGTAAAATCAATATTTTAATACTATGATATAAAGTCAATACATCTTCTGTCATATCATAAAGGAATAGGGGGAAAAACAAAGATTGCATATATATTCATATTATATATGCAAACATATTCATAACAAAGTAAAGAGGCATACTCATGACTATTATAGTCCTTGTTTCTGTAACTGGTCATATGACCAGAGCTGGTATTTATAACTACCTTCTTCAGTTAACCAGTCCATATTATTTTGTCTTCAGTAAGTGCCTAGCTGGTTGTACTTCTTTTCCTGGAGGTATAACCCAAACTTCATTCCTCAAGGGTCCAGGCTATTAGTACTCCTGTCAGGATTAGGTTGTTATAATCTTCCATTGATTTAATCACAGGGCATGGTAATATTAAGTGATGCATGAGGGAACTCTTGTATTCCATTCATATTCTCCTTTACCTTCATTTTGGAGTAGCAATCTAATTTACCCCTGATAGTCAATGTCAGTCACCCTAGCCAGCCCAGGTACTCTAATTTTTTCTGTTGATTCAGAGCATCAGAAGTCCAAAGTGTCCAAAAGACAGTTTTAACTTCCAGTGCAGTGTAATCATTGTTGCGTCTTGGAATGGATATATTCCTCCCTATAAAACTAAGACCCTCCAAGCCATCATAGCATAAAATAATGAAAAAAAGAAGCAAAAATTTTCCCTGTGGCTTACCAGGGGTACTGGTGAATGATATCGCTCCCACTTCCTTAACTTGGTTCTTAGACCTATGAATCTTGGGGATGGAAGAAAGAGCACAATATATTGGATGCTGATTCAGAGCATATATGGTATTCTGAATAACCTTGCCCCAATTCTGCAAGTATTGCCATCTAGCTGGTACTTATTTAAAATACTGGAAAATTTTAAAGTTTTCTCTCTAGGAGGGGAAAAAATCAACACACCAAGCCCTGCTTTGTAATGTTTTCTTATTTTCTTGGTATAAATACTCCCACTGTGATGGATTTCAAACTACTAAATTTATGTTATTAAATAAAAAGTTGGATGGAGATTTGTATTGAGCATTATGTTATATGCTATTTCTATCATACAGGTACATAGTCATAACTAACTAGTAGTAAAATAGATTATAGTAAATATTGAGTAATTAATACCAGTAAAATGCAAACTGGTTAGTTTTTAATATTCATTACTTTGGTTTTAATATAATTTATTTAAATGTAACTTTATATAATTTAACTTTTATTAATAGTTGTATGTATTTAACAACTATCTCACAACATTTCTAAAATCTTAACAATTGTTTCATCTGAGTATAAGCCTCCTCCAATACACCACGGAATAAATGAAGGTTATATATTAATGCAAAAAAAGATATAGATTTACCCTCAGTCAAAGATATGACCACACTATTATGAGAAAATTAATTGAATGAAAATGCAAATGACCCCGGAGAAAATAAAATTAAGTTGTAATTTCATGTGATCGTTTCTTAGGCTGTTTAATGTAAATATTTAGGTAACTTACCATGGGTGAGCTGCCAGGTTAAGTTCTCATTGAAACATCATGAGACATTAGCATTCTTGCACAAGCATTTCTTTTTTCTCACCCTTTCATCTCTTCTTTAGTGTGATTCCTCCCTTGTTCAACTCTTGGTCTCAAAAATTACTAGCAGAAAAGCATAGTAGTATGGCAGCAGAATAAGAAATTTCAGCCTGGCTATTCCAATAATTTAAAGTATAAATTTGAGTAAGACGCAATCTCTCAGAGACTGGGTTCACTAAATTTTTAAGTGAGGGCATTCACCAGATGATCTCTGAAGTCCCTTCCAATCCTTATCCTACTTGATAAATATCTCTCGATATTTATTTGACTGATCAGATTGACTTTTGCTCATATCATAGAAGCTGAACACAGGCCATCAATCAGATGGACACTCACAGTCAACTTTTATTTTTTATTGTTGTCTTCACAAGTAGATCAGATCAAATGTTTAGGAATTCAATTTGATTTTTACCACCCTGGATATAGTCAAGCAGATTGAGCATTGTGATCCTACCTCAGTTTGTTCCTATACATACTGTTTTTCAATAATTCCCTTCTTAGTTAATAGAAGCATATTTTTCTATATTTTCCTGATGACCTGTGGAGGATTTGGATGAAATAAAAGTTTAAAAATACCTCTGAATGACATTCAAGTGAAAAAGCATTTTCTAAGTCTGCAGGTGGTCACTAACATTAATGAAATAAGATAGGCCACACCTGTGTATCAAATCTTAGCAAATATTATAGTAAACCCTTAGTAAATTCCATCAGCATTTAAGCAAACAAGAAGAAAATTTGTTTTTTTTTATCATATGATTGGATATAGCCTTAAAATATCTCATTAGTTTTGAAAATGTTCTTTCAAAGCTTTAATTTCTTAGTTTCCATGATTCAAATCCAATATAATATAATTTTTTTCCAACATAAAAAAATGAAACTAGTCCTAATGAACACATCCCAAAATAGTTAAGAACATATGTAAGGACAAAACAAAAGTGTTCTCTTTTATAGGAATGTGCTGGATTACTGTTGTTATTTATAGTGCTTTGAAAAGAAAATGAATTGGTTTATCTACCACAGCTCACTTATGGGTAACTGCTCCTTTGTAAAGCAGGGTAATTTCAAAACATGCAAGTACAAATGCCCATGAGTATAACTGGTTTAATATAGTCACAAAAGGTCAAACTAAGCATACATTTAGTTCCACTATCTCCCTGTAAACATTGTACATACCATGCTTACACATTAAAGACTGAACTTACCTGTTTCCATTTTCTTCATAATATCATTAAATTCAGTTAATCTGTCTGCTTATCTACTTATCTACAACACTGAGTGAGTTGCCTCAAGAGATAAAAAGCTGTCCTCAAGTTTTTAATCTATTTAGAGAATTGGTAACAAGACAAATATAGAGTAATTAGAAAAGGTAACTGGTAACTTGCTAGCTAGGTGACCTGGGGAAAATTAAACATTAGAATTCACATTTTCCACCCATAAAATGAGGATAATTATACTATGTAAATTGTCTTTGATGAAAATTAAATAAGAAAATATATTAAAAAGATATTTAGAACAGCACTTGGAACACAGGAAGCTCTCTCTCAAGTGTTATTAGCATATCATTAACATATATGCCATATGCAAAGTGTAAGCAACTTGCTATGAAGATCAAAGCAGAGAGAGATCACAACCAATCAGAAGTGTCTCTAGCAGAAGGCTTTGGTTTGGACTTTAAGGATGAAAATAACTTTTGTAGGCAGATATTTCGATTTGAGTAGGAAAGCCAGGCATTTTAAGAAGAAAATCCGCTTTTGAATCAGGCAAACATACAGGATATGTTTAGAAATGATGTAGTCCAGCTTGATTGAAACATAAGGTGTTTGTTAATACAAAGGATGAGGCAAACCAAGAAAAGTAACTTGGGTTGACATTGTGGGGACATTACGTGATGAGGATTATATAAATTTTTATTTTAAAAGAAAGGAGAAGGGTTCATTGAGCACTTTGAACAAGAGAATGATATAAATGTAGATAAGCTCTTCAAATATTAAATTATTGGCAAGAATAAGATGGAGCAAATTATTGTAATCTGGGCATATTTTAGAAAGTATTGTAATTGTTCAGATAAGAGACAAGCAGAATAGTTTTAATGGCAATGGAATGAAAAACATGACTTTCAGAAGTATAATCAATAATTAGTTGTCAATTTCTGAATAGAGTTAAGAATGTCTCTAATAAGTTGTTAAGAAATGATGCTTATACCTGTTGGAGGGAGTACAAATTAGTACAACCCCTGTGGAATTTGGTATGGATATTTCTCAAAGAACTAAAAATAACCTACCATTCGATCCAGGAATCCCATTTCTAGGTATCTACCACAAGGAATAGAAGTTGTTATACCAAAAGGAAAAAAAAAAAAGAAAGAAAGAAAGAAAGAGAAATCTGCGTGTGTATGTTTATCACAGCACAATTCAAAATTGCAAATAATCATCCATCAGGAACAATGTGTACAGGCAAGGGTGGTGGGTACACTTAAATACCAGATTTCACCAGTATACAATGCATTCATGTAACCAAAAACTATTTGTACCCCCTAAAACTACTGAAATAAAGAAAAAATATATAAATACAATTTTGTTCAGAAATGGTCCTGTTTCCCAAAATAGACATGTTATAAGAAGTTGTTGGTTTATAAAATGGAAAAAAAAATTGTCTATATCTAATTTCCTAAACCTAGTATTCGGTTATTGCCACACCAAGAATTTATTTTCTACTGTCATTCTTGTTCTCATTCAGCCTGTTTATTTTAGTTCTCAGAATTCTGCCTGGAAAAACAGGGACTTAGTTTTAACTTTTGGCTACACTTGAGGTGAACACTTAACCCAAGTTTTGAGTAACCCAATTTCTTCTTCCAGAAATCTAAAGTTATACTAAATAATTTTGAGTGAGTTTTGGTACTAATTCTAAGTGCATGGAGAACTGTATTAGAGAGAACTCTAAAAAAGCAATATCCAGAGAGAATTAATAACATGATTTGTGTGTCAAAATAAAGATAAAGGGGAAGACAGAGCATTAGATAAACAGACTGTAATCTTGGTTTCTAAACTTCCAATTTTGAAAAAAATATTTTTATTGATGCATATTATTTGTGCATATGTGGCACGTGTAGTATTTTAATATATACATGCATACAATGTACAATCATCTAATTAGAGTATTTGTAATATCCATCAACTCAAATCTTTATCATTTCTTTATGTTGAAAATATTTCAGATAATCTCTTCTAGTTCATTTTGAAATGTATGATATATTACTACTAAATATAGTTACCCTGCTACACTATCAAATATAAAATTATACTCTCTATCTAACTGTATGTTTGTACCCATTAACCAATCTCTCATCATTCCCTGCATCCTCTCAAATTCCCTTCCTGACTACTATTCTACTCGTTACCTCTATGAGATCAACTTTTTGAACTCCACCTATGAGTGAAAGCATGTGATATTTGTCTTTCTGTGCCCGGTTTATTTCATTTAACATAATGTCTTTCAGTTCTATCCATGTTGCTGCAAAGACAGGATTTCATTCCCTTTAATGGCTGAGTAATATTCCATGTGTATAAAACCACTTTTTCTTTATCCATTCATTTATTGGCAGACACAGGTTGATTCTATCATTGTGTATCTTGGCTATTGTGAATAGTGCTGCAATAAACATGGATACAGATAATTCTTTGATACACTGATTTCCTTTCCCTTAGATGAATACCTAGTAGTGGGGTTGCTAGATTGTTTGGTAGTTCTATTTTTTATTTTTATTTTTATTTTTAGAAATCTCCATACTGTTTTCTGTAATGGTTGTACTAATTTATATTCCTAACAACAGTGTATAAGAGTTCCTTTTTCTCTGCATCTTTGCCAGTATTTGCTATTTTTTGTCTTTTTGTTAATAGCCATCCTAAGGTAAGATTATATCTTATTATAGTTTTCATTTAAATTCCCTGGTGATTAACGATGTTGAGCATTTTTATTGTACTTGGACATTTGTATCTTTTTATTTGAGAAATGTGTATTCAGATCTTTTGCCTACTATTTAATAGGAATTTTTGGTGATAACTTTTTTGAATTTCTTGTGTATTCTGGATATTAGTTTCCTGTTGGATGGATAGTTTATAAATATTTTTTCCCATTCAAAAGATTGTTTTTTTCGATCTGCTGTAGTATTTTTTGCAGTTCAGAAACTTTTAGTGTAATATCGTTTCCATGATCTATTTTTGCTTTTTGTAACCTGTGCTTTTGAGGTCTTAGCCATAAAATCTTTGAATTGACTAATGTCATGAAGCATTTTTACATGATTTCTTCCAGTACTTTTGTAGTTTTGAGTGATACTTTTAAATCTTTAATACATTGTGAGTTAACTTTTGTATATGGTAAGAGATAAGGGTCTAATTTCATTCTTCTCCATATGGGTATCTGGTTTTCCCAGCATCATTTATTGAAGTGGGTGTGCTTTCCCTGAAGTATGTTCTTGGTGCCTTTGTCAAAAACCGGTTGGCTGTAGACGTATGTATTCATTTTGGGGTTTTCTGTTTTGTTTCATTGATCTACGTTTGTGTCTGTTTTTATGTCAGTATTATGCTGCTTTTGTTATACAGCTTTGCAGAATATTTTAAAGTCTGATAGTGTGTTGCCTCCAGTTTTCTTGTTTGTTAGTTTTACTTTTTCTAAGTATTGCAAGGTTATTTGGGCTTCTTTTTTGTTCCATACAAATTTTAGAATTTAAAAAAACTTCTGTGAGGAATGTCTTTGGTATTTTGACAGGGATTGTCTTGAACCCTATGTTCATTTTAACAATATTAATTTTTGTATTCCATAAGTCTAATTTTTGTTTTCTCTTCAATTTCTTTCATCAGCATTATTACCTTATGGATGTCTTTTACCTTCTAGGTTAAATTTATTCCTAGGTTATTTTAGTTTCTGGTAACTATTATAAATGGGATTGCCTTCCTGATTTCTTTTTTATCTATTTTGTTACTGGTAAACAGTAATACTACTGAATTTTGTATGTTGATTTTATATTCTGCAGCTGTACTGAATTCATTCATCAGTTTCAAGAGCTTTTTTGGTGGCATCCTTAGTTATTTTAAAATATAATATAAAATAATATTATAATATAATATAAGACCATGTTGTCTGCTAGGGAAGCAATTTCACCTTCTCTTTTCCAGTATGGATGCCTTTTAATTCTTTCTCATGCCTGACTGCTCTGGTGAGGTCTTTCAGTACAGTGTTGAATAGGAATGGCGAAAGTGGACATTCTTGTCTTGTCCAATTCTGGCCAGGGTAGCTGCTTAACTTTCTTTTCTTTCTATACTTCTGAAGCTCCCTGTCACTTCCCTGCTGAATTCCAGTGTTCTTCCTTAGATACTCTATTCAAAATGTGATTATCTTACTTGCCGTTTTGGACCTTCTTTATGGAAGAGCTGAGTGCGGGTGACTCTAGTCAATGAACTTGAAATTCCCTTTTCGAACTCCCAGTCCTTAATTCCAGACCTTGTTGAGTGCTTACTTTTCTTCCTACTGTCTGTGAGATATTCCTGTATTCTGTCATGCATTTTACCTTTTATAGGTTTTTGAAGATAATGGTGTTCATTGATTAAACAATTCTTTACAATAAACAATAGTACCATGGTTTGCATTTTAAATAACTTTAAATTGTGATATAATACAAGGAGGGGACCCAAATACCCAGAATTATCTTTTGCAGCATGGGACCCTTGCAGTACAGGCTTCCTACACTAGATAATTGTTCTAGGAACCCATTGGCATCAGTGTACCAGCTAGCATTGTTGAGAAAGGCTGTGTTTGTCTTCAGTTATTATTATTATTATTTTGGAGATTCTTTCAACATGTTTGCCCATTTCATAATGGGTGATTTATTTACAAATGCATCTACCCACACTGAGTTAAGTATTCAGCAGTTTATGACCAAAAAAGGCATGATCTGCGAGACCCACCCTCCCTACTCACCAGATCTCACACGGAGCAGTGACTTTTTGTTTCCCCGATGAAAAAAAGTCCTCAAAGGGAAACGTTGTGTCAATGTGGGAAGGGTGAAACAAAAAACAACAGAAGCACTCCAAGATATCCAAACTGACAGGTTCAAAAACTGTTTTGAGCAGTGGAAAAAGTGTCTTGATAAGTGTATTGCATCAAATCAAATGGAGAGTACTTTGAAGGTAATAGAAGTTTAAACATGTAAGAATAAATATACAATTTTTATAAAGAAATTCCATTTTGGGGGAGTTCCCCCATAATTTCAGACTTGGTCATGATGGTTCCACAAATAGTGGAGCCTAAGATCACAGTATGAAGAGCAAGTTTTGGAGACATGCTGGATGACCATCACAAATGGCATTACTTCTTACAGCTAAAAATCTTTATCTCATAGGAGCTTAAATAACTTTCTTTTGTTTCTAGGAGTAAAGCATTCAAAATGCAAAAAGAATCAGATGATTATTCAACAAATATTCATTAAAGGCCTAATATATGCAGGGTATGTATGGTCTTAGGCCTGGGTGAAAAGTAGTATATAATATAGATATAATACTCGTATCTTGCCTCAACTTATATACATATGCTTAATGCAATAATCCTAGGAAAAATGGGAGTTAGTGGGAGTTATATGGAAATAATTTTTAATGTTTATAATGAAATTAAAAATGATAGAATCTTATATTTCTTCACACTACAGAGCCCAAGGTTGGGGGTATAATTCTGATTCTGTGAATTTTAGAAAAAGTGCCCACAGAGAGGAGACTGGGGCAAGGGGCAGAACAGATACAATTTACTTATAATCATGCCTGAAATTAGTCTTTATTTTCTGCACTTTTTTCCTTCATCCTGTAAGAATGCACATTTCATCACATTGTATGTTCAAACTATTTTTCTTAATTTTTGAATTTCAGCTCAATATTTGGAAAATATAATGAATTGCTACAAGTCTAAAAACAAGAATACACAAAATCCTATATTTCACAGAGAAATGTAGCTACAGAAACAGGAAGGCAAGCATATAAGTCTAATCTTTTTTCATTGAATTCCACGAGAAACCCAAATTCTTGCGGTGTATTTAATACATCAAAATAACAACCTACAACTACATGTATAACATAAATAAGACCTTTTAACAATAGAGCCTTTTAATAATGTAAACTATCTGGAAACAATAAGTTTAGGAGGTGGTGGAGAGTATAAGAAAACAATGCAATGTATGAGAAGGAAATACTGTTATGGACTCATAATGATACCTGGTACCACTGGAATAGCTGCAACCACAGGAGAGAAAGGTCAAAAATCCATTGAAAACACAAACTTTTTGGTTTACTTATGCTCTTATGTGAGCTAAGATCCTAACATGGTTTTGTAAAACTACAAAGATAAATTTGTGTGGCTATCAGGGTAGAAAAGAGCATGACCAGGTGAAATCAGAGTTTATTTTTTATGAAAGAAAATGAAAAAGAAGGCATATTAAAAGGGAGAAGATTGCCAGTATATTTTACTTATAAATTTTTTTTTACAACCGGTTCTTCTTCTGCTTCAATGTCCACTTTAGGAGACTGCGTAGTTGAGAAAGATGTACTCATTCTTTGGTCAGCATCTTGTTGTAGAAAGTAAGAAATGGAGAAAGCAGTGGAAAGGTAATTCAGGACACCTATAAATTATGGATATAATGTTTTCAATCATTAACGTCTAAAATTACTCATAATTCCCAAAAGTCATTTTCTCCTAAAATATGGAAAGTAAATTATATTTAAACATTTTAAATGTTTCCTTATATATACTAGTAATAGTGTAATTATTTTGAGGGATAGAGAACTATTTTCAAAGGAGAAAAAAGAAATGCAGTTTAATTCACAGTTTTAAGAACCTACAGCTAGCAGACCCTGGTCTTAGTAAACTGACAAGAGGCTGAAATAATTAATTAATAGGACAACCTCACCATCCTCCATAACCCCTGCATCTGTGTCTATTTTCTCTCTGGTCCTGAGCTCCTTGACAGAAGGAGTATTTATTTTAATACCAATCACAATACCTGGTACAAAGTTTACATTCTTCATATTATTTTTATTGAACAATAATTGAAATGAATTAAATCTATTAGCCTTTTTTTTTCTTGTTAATGATGTAGTTTGCTACCTCAGGATCCAGGCTTCTAGAGATGTTTTTTATGCTCTTGTTTTTTATACTTTTATATTTCACTTGTCTATCCCAAACTCACACATTTTCCCCCTTTGGCCAGATCCCTGTCAGCTTTTGCTATGTAACAAACTATCACAAAACTTAATTACTGAAAATAGTAAGCATATATTTCTCATGATTCTGTATGTTGACTGGGTGGTTTTTCTTGTCTGGGTTGTGAAGGTAAAGACTGTGGTAGGCAAGCTGCTTAATCTGGTGGTCTCAATTTAGCCTCTTTGCTCCAAGTATTCCCTTACCCTTAACACACTAGCTGGACTTCTACACATGGTGATCTCAGAATTCCAGAAACAACAAGAGAAAGTATGCCCCAACAGGCAAGAACTTTTAACGTCTTTGCTTTCATCATATTTGCTTGACCAGAGCAAACTACATGGCCAAGACGATTTATTGTCAAGAACATGAAGGCAAAGGACTTTGAATCAAGTGGTTACAATTACTTTAACAACCTCTTACTTAAAAATACTCGCACTTGAAAATACTCATACTTCAAAAGACTCATATTTGACACCTTGGAAACCAGGCATCTGATGCACATGCAATTCATGTATCCTAGGTCTATGTTTCCTAGTCATAAATGACCCTCATTGAGAAATTAGAGATTCCATTTATATTTTCATAGTATGCTGTACTTTTACTCATAATTCTTTATGTTTTCCCTTGTTGACAACTTTTCAGGCTCTCTGTTCCATTTCCTTTATACTAGCATCTCATTAATACTATTTTCACATTAATTACTAAGTGCTTAGTAACCTACAGCTATGTCTGCTTTAATGCTGTTTTTTAATTTAATTTTTAAATTTTTAAAAAAGCTACATGGTATACTTGCTGGCCACATCCACTAGAAGGTTCTTCCTAATACTTTTAATTCTTACTCACTCTTTCCTTCTTGTCATTCAGATTTTTAATACAAATGCTACCAACTTAGAGAGACTCAATTCTAACTTGCCTTATGATCAGTCTCTCTTAATAATTGAGTCTCTCAATTTCTATGCTTTATTTTTGTCAAGGCAATAGATCGTCTTAATCATTTACTTAGTATTCATTATTTATTTTCTTACTTCAACTGGTACTCAATAGTAGTATCAACTAATTGATAAAATATTGAAATACTTCCATACAATTTGATAAATATCTATTTCTCTGAAATTATTAATGTTCCTAATCCACCCAAACATCCAGTCCTTTCTGGACATCTCTATCATACAGAAATAGAAGAATTAATTATGACTTAACATGGATGGCCTCTAGAATGGTCTGGAACAATGGTCAATGTCCACTCAATAACTGGAGGCTATGCTATAACAGCTGTTAAATATTTGTAATTATCACTGCTTATATAATAATTCTTGTATGCCTTAATCATTGAGCAGTGTTTTTAATTTGCTATTGGAGGAAAATGAGTTATTCTTCTAGAAGAACTCAGTGAACTAGAGCCTTTAGACTTGGACTTTGGCAAACTGAAATAATAGTTAAACAAACTAAAATAATGGTTAGGCATTTCTTTGTTAAGATCATATTTTGCTTGCTAACATCAAAGTTTTGTTTTCATATTCCAAAAGTGGACTATTACCTCATCTTACTCAGTGCCTTCATGCTGTAAGAACTCCTAATCCCCCCACTGATAGATGAATATATCAAAGTACTGAAAAGGCAAATGCGTAGTTTAAAAGAGGAGAAAAAGGAGGGAGAGATAGATGGGGGGGACATGCATTTCCCCCCCCAAATTTTATGACATCAAAAATATTAAATAAATTGGGATCCGAAAATATGGCATAAAAAGAAAATCTTTTATATACAGATTTACAAACAAGATGAGAATAAGACACCTAAATTATTACCATAAAACACTTTATGACCACAAGGTGTATGATATGAATGTTATTATTGTATTAAGACTGATTAAAATTTATAAGGCATTTTTATCAATAAAACAGATTTACAGAATTTGGTGTCAAGCTAAATGGAAAGTATACAGATTGTTGGGTACTTATATGCCTCAAATAAGAACTACACTTAAAAATGCTTTGCATGTATCTATGCAGAGTTCATACTATTATTGTACTTTTAGCAAAAATAGTATATACTGCATCAAGGAAAAGAAGTGCCTTATCCATTTTGGTGTCCCTAATGCTTGATGCATTCTAGGCACCCAGTAAATTATTGTTTTTCAAAATGAACAGATGAAGTCTGAAACTATTTTAATGTTCCTGTGAGACTATGCCACCTCTCCTCATGCTCTAGACAATCTGAACTTACCCAAATACTCTATTCACCTATTTTTTTTCTATTCTTTAGGGTAAATTTGCTTTTGATTATTTATTTATTTATTTTTATTTTTTTTTCTGGCTGATCTTAAGTTTTATTTGACAACAATTGACACTTTCTAGGTGCCCCAGTGCTTGCCCACAGGGTCAGCCTCAGTGAGGCACCTGTGTGTGTAGGGACAGGCTCTCTCCCCAAGGGCCTGCCTGGTCTGAGTCAGACCAGCCCATGAGCTCTGCTTACCACCAGGTACTGGGTGACAGGTCCACATCCCACCTCCGTGTTGACCTGAGCTGCCCGGATAGGGCCGTGGTCCCATCCTGCCTCTGTCTGTGGCTGCTCCTGGACCTGGAAACTGCTAGGGGAGGGAGGGGCATACCTTATCAACAAGGGTAACTGCATAATCAACGTTTGTTTACCTAATCCTGAATTGTACCCCACACCTTTATAAAAAAAATAAAATATTTTAAAAAGGAAAATAAAATAAAATAACTAAAAGTGCAGGCATCTGTCTGGAGAAATTTGGGGAGGGGGGTGGTTTTAAAAATGATAGGCCAAATTACTGGGTATTAACTAGATGTATTTTTAGTAAAAATAAACATTAATCTTAAATATTATTTCAAATATTCACAAAAAAGAGAGCATGTCTTTTCCAAAGGCATTATGGGAAGTTTCTGAACATGGTACTTCTGAATAGCCCATGTTGGCAGTCCTTGGTCAGGCTAGATGGGACTACTCTCCTTTGGCTCTCATCTATCTCATGCAAGCTTGGATTTCTCTGAACTCTTTAGTTAAGTAGTTACCTTCACTACATTTTAAAAAGAGAAACAAAAATACTAAGGTCTCCAAGATACTCATATTATTTTCATACTACAAGTTATCAAAAGAGGGAAAATCTGGCAGTAGAATCTGATAAATCTACTAAACATTTTAAGCCCCTATACAATATGAAGGGTTTTCAAAAAGACTCTGATTCTGATCTACATTGACTTAAATAATAGAAAGGTGGCTATTCTTAAATAATTTATACTTTATTATCTTTTCCTTCAAAGCTTGAGGGCATAACACCTAGAAATAGGCATACGCTTTTGTTAGTTTAAGCCCCTTTTAGCAATAATGATACAATACCTTATCTTTGTAACAATTCTCCAGATGAAAACAGATGCATAAGAATGAAACTTCTGAGCCATCAGTTTTGAGGACGTGGATGGACAAAAGAGAAAAGGTTCGTCTTCTAGGGCTTAACCATGGAAAGAAAGTGCAAGCAGAGAACCGAGCGGGGACACTGAATTGCTATAGGTTTGTATGACATTAGTCAGAGTCTTTGTATTATAATTATGGAAAATAGAAAAAGAGCCCCTTAAACTTTCTTTGCCTGCTACACCTTTTGGGATCTGCTAAAATATCTCAAATGCTCCTTTTAAAGAGCATTGCAGAATTTGGTTCAATTATGTGCATTTGTATATTATTTTCCTAGGATGCAGCATAACAATTCAGAGAAGTTTGACCACCTCCACGCAAAAGTTGTTGAATATTAACACAGCAAGAAAATAAATCTTTTTGTGTTTAGATGAACCATTTGGTATTGCTGTCTTTCATGCTCTTGACCACTCTCTTCTTTTGCCCTTGTGTCCTTTAAGCTTCTCCCGCCAAACTAACAGCTGTGGTCACATACTTGGCAGCTGGCAGGCTAAAACCCAGATGCCAAGCCCTTGAACAGATTTCTAGGAGCCAACTTGGGCTCGATGAGGGCTGTCTGTAAACCCCCTCCCTGCAAACTTGTTCCTTGGCAAATTCTTTGATTCATTTGATTTTTGGCAGAGCAATTCCCCCGCAGACTATGAAGTCTCTGAGTCTGTCAAGCGCATTAGTCAGTTTAAACGTTTATTTGACTGCCCCTTCTGACCATGTCTAAAGATTACTTTTCCAGATCTATGTTTAATGTCATACAGAGCTAAATAAAAAACTGTTCTGCACAGTTGAGTGGTGTTGATATGAAGGATGAGAGTAAACCTTCGCCCTAAGGCCAAACCTTCATCTATTCCAGTCTCTTTCCAGTGAGAGGTTTGTAACATAATGCTATGACCATTTCTTGGCACACTACTTTCCCTACCTTATGGAGTGGCAAGTTACCAACGTTCTCAAAGCAAACATTTGGCCCAGACACACGATGCTCTCTTTCTTTTTCTCAATGCTGAAAATCTGGTAAATTATTTCCCCTTAAACACTCTCCTTTACAAGTAAGATCGCTGAAAAGACTTTGGAGAAACCTGCTTTCGGTACGAATTGGAACTGGTCTTCTACCACCTATAGTTCTGAAGTGGCTAAAATATTTGATTCCAAAGATTCAATCTGACACCTTCGCTGTCATTCCACATGCATTTGAAAACCAATACAGGTGGGCATCATTCATTTTACAGTTATGTAACAGGAATACAGGTGGATTTGGGAAAATTTTCACTTCTTTGGGAAAGTCTAAAATAATTAATTAACTCTTATCTTCATGCTATACAATAAATCCCCAAGGTCAAAAGAAGTAGGGAATATACATTTAGGACAATAGCTAGTAAATTATGAACCTGGCTCTTCAGGCTCAGTGGATGTGGACTTATTTCCTGCTTTGAGGAAAAGGGATTGCTGCAGAGAACTGTGCTATTTTCTGTGGATATATATGTACCAATGGTAGACATGCTGCTTGAAAGCTCTTCTTAAATTATAGTTTGCTTTCAAGGCATTTTATACTGTGTTAACCTTCCTCTTTTGTTTTACTATCACATGGTCTATTATAGAAAAAAGACACATAAGTTTGCCCCCAATTAAAATCTGTTCATAAAATATGTATTATGTACTTATTTCATATAGTGTGTATTGAGAAATACAATGATAGTGAAGCTACCTTCCTCATCATTCAAGAATTTATGGTTCATCTTAATTTATATTGAGTGCTTCACTGTATGTAATTCTATCAATATGGAAAACATTGGTTTCCCACACTGGATTTATAGTTTTGTAATTTGAAGTTCTACAGGATTTTTTGCAGTTAAAGTAAAAAGATATGCCTCTATGGTTTAACAATGGGATTTTAAATTAAATAATAAACTATGTAGATCATTGATATGTACCAGGCTAATTTTTCAGTAAGTTGGAGACACACACAAATATATGCACATTTTGCATATATATACATATATATATATAGCATATATACATATATATGTATATCACCCTAAGGTAAAAGGCATTAACTTTCTTATACTAAATATATTTTTTCTTAAAATGTATGTATGTTTAAAGAAGAGCTTGGCTCAAAACTTTCTTCACAAAGCACATTTTTCAGGAAGAGAATAGTACTTTATTACTCTTTATACAAAACTTTTTCTTAGTTTACTATTTAACCTAATAGTACATTTAATACAAAATGTACTATTGTCACCTTTTGTTGATATTTGTAAATGAGACATTTCTAACTTTCATTAATCTGATTAGAATAAGTGAATTGTAAATTTTATGATTCAATTTGTTTCCTACTCTCACATATACAAAGTTGACATATGTAAGATTCAACCAAAAATTATACCTGTAAATTATCAGCACTTTAATGCCTAAAAGGTATGCATGTGCATAATTTGAATAATAGGAAATCCAAGGACCATGTATTTAATAAAATATGTGCTATTAAGAGGCATGCACAAATTGTTTCAGGACATCTACTAAGTGATTATTCATTTTTAGAAGACTGTAGAAATGAACTGGCTGAGTAACTCAGCAGTAGAAAAAAGAAAGAATATATAATAATAGCAGTAGAATTTGAAATGCTTTTGGAAAAATTAACACATCTGAAATTGTAAAAATTTATCAATTATTTTTCCCATTTGATAAAGTCTTGAAAATCTCTTCATCTCTAGAGATTTAAAACTGCTAAATCAAGAGTTGGCAAGAATTTGATGAGAAGATGAAATAGAGTATATTTTTCTAGTGTTCCAAATTTTAAGAGACATATGGATTGATAGACTGATAACTTCTTGCATGCAGTATAAAGCACACATTACCACAGTTTCCTGAGTAACTAGGAATGCATAGAACAGATCTATATTATAATTAGTCCATTTTGATCCAAACTGGAGTCTATGTCTTCTAAGCAAACATTCTGAGCCAAGTGATACCCTACTATGATTTCTACACCAGTAAGTGGCCCTCATGAGAAGCACTGATTACTTAAGATCAGTGACTTAAAATCCTCATAGATTTGTGCAAAAATTTTCTGAGAGTATTGATTTGAAAGCCTTCCAGTAAAACCAAACAAAATAGAGGGATAGCAAACTATCATTATGGTATGGAGCTATTTATTACTAGACATTTAATAGAAAACTACATTTTTGTGATAACTTAATCTATGCCATATTGCTATTTCAGAAACATAAGTTTGTATTTTGTTCTGGGTGCTGTGGATTTTTTATTGGTTAAGAAAGCAGAAGAAGAATGTACCTGGCAACTCTAAATCTCCTACCCAGCATAGCAGTTACTGCTTCCAATTCAGCAGCCAAGTCAGTTAGCCAAAGTGATTCCTCCATTCACACCCATAGCCATAAACAGCAGTCACCTTTAGGGAAATCTTCCATACACTGCTTGCTTTTCTATGCCCATCCATCAAGCAAATGAGCAATCTATTTCTGCCATGGTACACTGCCACCTCAATGAATCCCTAGACACCCACCGCTGTCAATTTGTACATCAGCAAACAAAACTACAAATAGGTTCAATTTGTCCAATTTTGTAGAGGGATTTTCAAGTAGTGTCCAATATACCTATTCATTTGGTTGTGGGGAAGATACTTAGTTTTGAAGGAACTTTAGAATATGTAATTGAGTACCTGGGATACCCCAGTAGGATTTATAAAATATCCTAGAATAACTCAGTTGGGTATGCATAACCACAAACTCCAATGTATTATATCTCAGTTGGAAGAAAAAGATAAAGTTACAGGTGGTGAGCAAAAAATTATGCTTAATCTGAAATTTACCTTATCTTTGTAGTAGCCCAGAGGGATGTCTTACAAGTAATAGAATCTATCACAGAAAAATAATAAGAAGAAAAAGCAAGATTCTCAGCTTTATGTTCAGTATCTATATATCACATTCTACTGAAAAATTTGAAATGTTAGTTGATACAACTGGAAAATATAAGAATAAATAATTAAGTTTTTAAAAGGCCTTATATTTTTTGACGTTGATGTTTTAGTGATATAACTAATAAAGTTATTCAATAAATTTTTAAACTTAAATAGCTTGTATTCAGGCTTCCCAGTGTGTCTATATTAGGCTTTGATAATGAATATACAATCTTTTCTAAAAGATAAAATTTCTAGATGCAGAAATAGCAATGTAATAAAGGCAGACTTTTAAAGGTATGCAAGAAATATTTTTTCATATACTGGGATTGATATTGTAGAACTATTGAGTACAATTTTAGTATTTTACCAGAATCCTGAAATAATCAGTGAAGCTACAGTTATGCAAAGATAGAAGTACATAATACTAAAATTTATTTAATTAAAAATTGCTAAAGTATTTAATAGAGAAATACTGTCTTAGATGAATGTAGGCAAAAGCTATCTTTAGATATAAAAGATTTTAATTTCATTCTGTCAACTGCATCAAGAAAACTCCTTTCATATGATATGATATAAAGGAAATTTGTAGTGCATTTGAGAAAAAAAAGATGAGGCGAGTAAAAAAGAAATATTTTTCACATAACAATAGGAGCTTAGTTTGTATTTTGCTGCCTATGTAGCAACGTCTATAGGCAGTAACCTTTAGAGTTAAAATTTGAGTACCTCCTGAGGGTAAGTGTAAACAACTTTTACAGGGAAAGATAATGTTTATGATACAGAAAAAGGGGAGGAGCAAAACTGGAATCGATAGGGGTCTTGCGATAAGAAAACAATTATATCAGCAACTGAAACCTTATTTAAGAGAATTTTGTATGTGGTACTTCTTGTGAACAGTTACCTATGTCAAGCTGGAAATTATCTGTATAGAAGGAGAAAGAGCTTGATGAATACAACAGGAAAAATAAGATTCTTATCTATAGTAGATGGAAAACTGCTATAAGAATTCGAAAGAGCACAAAAAACTGTGTTAAGATTAAATCAGCTTGCATCAAAATGGGCTTAAAATGCAAAAAAAGGGTGGAATAGCAAGGTGAAATTAATTTCCTATTTCTTAACAGAGATGAGGGCTGGACTATATTATAGAGAACCAATGATTTTCAGAAAATACCATCTAATGATACCTCCATTTGGGGTTTTCTTTTTAATAAAACAATATATCAGTTCTCACTCATCTATCTTTAAAACTAAGTAATTGAAAATATATAACAATTTACTCACTAAGAATATCAAGATGCAATCATTTACTTCATTTCCATGGAACTCCATAGGGAAAAACAGAAGAAAACATGGTAACAGAGTAGAATGAGATCGAGGGAGAGAAAATAGAGACATAAACAAAAAAATATAGTGATTAGTATATAGATACTGAATAGACATGTATTATTCATATCTAGACAGTCAGCTTTAGAATACTAATATCTGTTTAAAAGCATTTTGATGGGTTATTGGTCGCTTAATTACTACCCCAAACTTTCCAACTACTCAAGATATTAAATAATAAAAAATATTAAATTACATAATATTAAATCATTTGTAGCAATTATTCAAAAACCACCAATAGAAAAATTATTATGTGAGGAAAGATATATTCTCAAAAAATTGTTAAAATCAAGAAGACTGAATTGTTCACATTTGGTTTTTTTGTTTTTGACTTATAAGCATTTGTGGTAATATAAATCTTATGATAAAAAAAATACTGAAATTATTTAGCTCAGGGAATCAACAACATTTTTTTTTCCAAGGAAGCTTATCTTTTTTTAAAAAAATTTCTAGTTTAATTTCTATAGAATTAGCAGTTACTGGAATTTTTTTTGTTTCTGTAACATAAATTATGATGTTAGACTGGGAATTATTACAAACATCCTAGTTATAGAATAGAATTATGCATATTATTACTCATAGCACTTATTATATTGCACTACTGCTATATTCTATTTGTTGATATCATTTTCTATTTTAGATGAGATTATAAGCTTTCATGGCACATAGACCTAGGTTCAAATACATGATTTGTAACTTGTTAATCTCTATAATAAGAGTGCTTTTCCATTTGCAATATGGTGACTATATAATATAAATTTCAGAGTGTTGTTAGAAAAAATACGTGTAGAGATCATAGGAACTGACATTTTTTAATACACAATATATACTTAACTTTTGCACAAGTGTGAAGAACATATAGGTTTAGTTGAAGTGGAAGTAATGCAGTTTGTAATGATCATTTTTGAGTAGGTTAGCAAGTGGCCATTTAAAGTATAATTATTATATTAAAATGATGAACTTTTTTAGAGAAAGAAGATATAAGAATAAAAAATTATAGTTGTCATAAAAATGCGAGCTGCAGCAAAAAAGAACCACAGTGCTGTGGACCATGGTGGAAGAGGCAGAGGCAGAAGCAGCCTGCAGGTCAAGGGGTCTCCTGAGGCAGGAAGGTGAGGAGAGGACCAGGCAGAGACTTGCATTGCCCCACCCAGATCCACACCCAGATCCACCCAGCTCTGCCCAGCCTCCAACTGGGACCTAAGGTAATCTCATCCAACTGGTAGAGACAGAAGCCCTTCCCCCATGCTGGATAGGACACTCACATGTCAGATCTGAGGGGCAGACTCAAAAGGAAGGGAGCTGGATGAGTCCAGATCTGATCCACCCTCTTTCCAAAGTAGGCCTGGGGCATCTGACCTAAGCTGTGAGCAACCCAATCTGCCTGCTCTGAGAGCAGAGAGGAGGGGCTAGACATCAGAGCTGAAAGGATGTTGGACTAACAGGAAAGACCTCAGAGCAAGTTTGGACCCTAGCTTTTATTTTTTATTTTTTTTGTCTGTTTGTTTTCCTCATTTTTGTTTGTTTTTTTGTTTTAGGTTTTTCTCTTTCTTTCTGTTTTTGGTAATGATTTTGTACTTGCTTTGTTTCTTATTATTTTACTGATTTTTTTCCTCTATTCTTTAGACTCCCTATTTGTGTATGGGAAGAGTACATCAATAGGCAGATTTTTATTGGACTCTGTGTTTGCATGAATATCTGTATGTTTTAGTTTTTTTTAATTACTATTTTCTGTCTTTGTGTCTCTTTTCATTTGTTCATTAGTAAGTCTGTCTGTTTTCCCTCTTACTCTTCCCTCTCTCCACCTTACTCTTGCCTCTCTCCTTCCTTTTTCCATTCGTTTCCTTTTCCTTACCTCATTTTTCTTCCAGGGAGCAAACCTACATCCCCACTGCATTGGCAGATTGTAAGGCAGTGGGAAGTGGGTTCCAGGGTGCCCATACACCTGTTGATGGATACTAGGATCAGGAGATAGATTTTGAATCACAGCCTCCCACTTAATTAAACCTCTAAACTGCAAAAAAATACAGCCCCCAACCCACAATCCAGCTTCAGAATTGAACAAAGCCAAAGGATACACATAAGGAAAATATGAGACTGACCAAACACAAGTAAAAGCAACTCCACCATCCTTGAACAACAGAATTAAAGAAGAGTGGAGGAAAAAAAGGTGGGAGGGAGGAAAATCTACACAATTGAAAAAAGCCAAAAGAAGAATATGGGTATCACACAGACCCCTGGGAGGTCAGAAACTGAGAAAACAGACTTTGGAATACAAACACTGAAGAACTCCCAGAAGAGTGATCTCATTCTACAAACTCAGATATGAAGACATTAATAGAGAGACTAAAAAGAATTAAGGAGAGAAAAGAGGAAAATAGGAAAGAGTAGATAACTGAGATAACAGCAGCAAAGAATACTGTGAAGGAAATAAATAGCAAACGGGTAAGCATGGAAAGCAAAATTAGCTAAGCAGAAGAATTTCAGAACTTGACCAAAATATAGAACTAACCCAAACTGTCAAAAGCATAGAAAAGAAGCTTAAGGCACATGTGCGTGCATGAAGGGGCACAGCGACTCTCTCTTGGAGCCTGTTCCGGGGACCCCCAAGGATACTTCTCACAGGACTGCGCTCATAGGACTAGGCTGTGCTTCTCCACAGATCCCATCGTCAGCACCCTGTTCTTCACATGGAGCTTGACCGTTGACACCGCTGAAGCATCACGGAGGTCCGAGCAGCCACTGCCACCACCACCGTTGCTGCCATTGCACATCGCACCGCCCATGCCTGGGGCGATCCACACCTTCAGACCTTGAAACCGCTGCAGGCAAGATCTGCTGAGATTGCTGCTGCCACTACTGCCACCCTGACATCCTGCCAGGCGGTGGGTCTCCTCCCGTGTACCTTGAGGCAGCTCCCATTTCCGGCTTCCTTCCGGCTCCCTCCCCTGTGGGGTGAACAGCTGAGATAAAGACTATCTGGAGTGGTGAGATAGCACCACCTGCTGGTGATTCAAGGTAATGACGCCGAAAGGGGAAAAACAAGCTTGATAGACACAGGCCATCTGAGTGGTGAACTGGGCAGTGGTGAACTGAGTGCTGATCTGAACTGCCCTTCACAGCAGGTCAGGGGCAACTGACCCTATCTGTGAATAAATTTACCACCCTGAAAAGACAGCTAGAAATCAGAGATAAAAGGACATTGGAATTAAACGAAAAGTCTCAGAGCGTGCTTGATTGGTTCTGCTAGTTTACTGACTTGATTCTATTCCTTTTGTTTTATTCCTTTTTTTTCTTCTTTTCTTTTCTTCTTTCTGTACACCATATCTTTTTATAGAGGAATAACACACCAATAAGGAGATTGGTTATCTTGTATGTTAGCATCATTGTATTTTTTTTTTTTGTATGAGAGTTGGTTAGTTTGTAGCCATGGTCTATTGTATTTTATCTTTTTCAGTTTTTGTCTCTCCCTCCATTTGTTGGTACACTCGTCTGTTTTCCCTCTTACTCTTCTCTCTCTCCACCCCCCATTTCTCCTCACTGTCTGCTCCATTCTCTTCCCTCTGTTAACCTCATTTTATTTCACAGAGTAAACCTACAACCCCACTGCATAGACAGATTGCAAGGTAGTGGAAAGTGGGTTATCCATACACCTGTTGGCAGATACCAGGACTTGCAGAGATTTTGAATCACAGCTCCCCCCTTAAGTAAATCTCAAAACTGCAAAAAGGACCGCCACCAACTTACAGTGCAACTCCAGAATTGAACAAAGTAAGAAGATATACATAAAGAAGAATAGGAGATTGAACAAACAGAAGTAAAAGCAACCCCTCTACCCCTGAATACCAGAATTAAAGAGGACAGTGACATGGAGAGAAGGAAAAAGTAGGGAGGAAAAAACTGTACAATGAAGAAAAACCAAAAGAAGAATATAGGTTTCACACAGACCCCTGGGAGGTTAGACACTGAGAAAACAGACTTCAGAACACAAACAATGAAGAGCCCCCAGAATGACTGGTCACATGCAACAAACCCAAACATCAAGACATTAATAGAGAGAATAAAAAAAATTGAGGAGAGACAAGAGGAAAATAAGAAGGAGCTGATGACAGAAATAACAGCAGTAAAGAATACTGTAATGGAAATAAATAACAAACTAATAAGCATGGAAAGCAGAATTAGCCAAGCAGAAGAAAGAATCTCAGAGCTCAAAGACCAAAACACAGAACTAAACCAAACTGTCAAAAAACATAGAAAAGAAGCTTAAGAAGACAGAACAAAACCTTCAAGAGATGAATGATCACTTCAAGAGAAAAAAACCTAAGAGTAATTGGCCTTCCTGAGGCAGAGAGAGAAACAGAAGCCACACTTTAACAAACATTTCATGAAATCATTCAAGAAAACTTCCCTCATCTCATCAGCAATGCAAAAATTCAAACACAAGAGATTCAGAGAACTCCTGCAAGACAACAAATGAGAAGACCAACTCCCAGACACATAATTATTCACCTAAACAAAGAAAGTATAAAATAAAAAAATCCTAATTGCAGCATGAGTAAAAGGTCAGACTACCTACCAAGAAAGACCAATTAGAATAGCAGCAGATTTATCTACAGAAACCCTCCAGGCTAGGAGAGTTTGGAGCCCTATCTTCAAAGTTCTAAAAGATAAACAATTTCCACTGAGAATAACCTACCCAGTCAAGCTAAGCTTCATCAGTGAGGGAGAATTGAAATCTTTCCCAGACATCCAATACCTAAGAACCTACGCTGCCACCAGACTACCTCTTCAAGAAATGCTTAAGAAAGTATTGAACACAGAAGAAAAGGAAAAAAGATCAACAACATTCTTCACAAGAGTACAGGCAAAGAATTAAAAACACACATGAACTGACTCTAAAATCAAAAGAAAGGCAACACACAAACAGAAAGAACAACAGCAACTCTGTAAGAACATTATGACAGGGATCAACTCTCACATTTCAATAATTAGCTTGAATGTGAATGGACTAAATTTACCACTGAAAAGACATAGAATGGCAAAATGGATAAAATATCACCAGGCAACAACTTACTGCCTTCAAGAAACTCACCTCACTAGAAGGGACACTCACAGACTCAAAGTAAGAGGATAGGAAACAAATTTTCAGGCAAACAGAACACAAAGAAAGGAGGAGTCATGATCTTAATCTCAGACAAAACACCCTTTAAGTTATAAAAATTAAAAAAGATACAGAAGGCCACTACATACTGATAAAAGGATCGATCCATCAACAGGAAATATCCATCCTAAACATATATGCACCCAACATAGGAGCATCAACTTTCATAAAGCAGCTTCTAGGTAAGCTAAAAAAAGATATTGACTCCAACACCATAGAAGCAGGGGACTTCAATACCCCACTCTCAACCCTAGACAGATCATCAGGACAAAAAATCAACAATGAAATCTGAAACCACAATGTGACTCTTGACCAAATGGACTTTATTGATACACACAAAACGCTCCATCCAAAGAACACTGAAAATACATTCTACTCATCACTGCATGGAACATACTCTAAGATTGACCCCATACTTGGCCATAAATCATGCATAAGCTAATTTAAAAGGACCAAAATTTTACCATGCACCTTTTCAGACCACAGTGGAATAAAAATAGACATTAACACCAACAAGTTCCCCCCAAAACCCACAAAGACATGGATACTAAACAGCATGATACTTAACAACTCCTGGATCAACAATGAAATCAAAACAAAGATTAAAAGATACCTGGAAACAAATGAAAATGAAGAAACACTTTACCAAAATCTCTGGGACACCATGAAAGCTGTAGTAGGAGGGGAATTTATATTCCTACAAATGCGCATGAAGAAAATGGAAGGATCACAAATTAACAGCTTAAAAAGTCACCTAAGGAAACTGGAAAAGCAAGATCACCAAAACCTTAATTTCATCAGAAGAATCCAGATCACCAAAATAAAAACCCAAATCCAGAACATAGAAGACAAAAAGATAATAAAAAAATCAATGAAACAAAAAGCTGTTTCTTCGAAAGGATAGACAAGATTGATGGTCCCCTAGCTAGACTGCCCAATAAAGGGGAAAAAAGCCCAAATAAACACAATCAGAAACACAAAAGATGAAGTCACATCTGATCCTGAAGAAATACAAAAGCTCATTAGAGACTACTATGTACACTTGTATGGAAACAAACTTGAAAACCTTAAGGAAATGGAGAACTTTCTGACATCACACAACCTGCCTAAGTTGAAACAAGAAGAAATTGAGACCCTAAATAGACCAATAACAACAAAGGAAATGGACTACGAAATAAGAAAACTACCTACAAAAATAAAAGCCCTGGACCAGATGGCTTTCCAGCAGAATTCTACAAGATATTTAAGGAAGAGCTGATACCAATCCTACTGAAGGTATTCCCGGCGTTTGAGAAAGATGGAACTCTCCCGAAATCATTTTATGAAGCTAACATCACATTGATACCCAAGCCAGGTAAAGACCCAACAAAGAAAGAGAACTATAGGCCAATATCTTTGATCAACATAGATGCTAAAATTCTCAACAAGATCCTAGCAAACCAGATTCAGCAACACAACTC
This sequence comes from Carlito syrichta, assembly GCF_000164805.1. Classification (NCBI taxonomy): domain Eukaryota; kingdom Metazoa; phylum Chordata; class Mammalia; order Primates; family Tarsiidae; genus Carlito; species Carlito syrichta. Next base: position 2,009 of record NW_007068190.1, on the reverse strand, counting down.
AAAAATCATCCAGCATGACCAAGTAGGCTTCATTCCTGGGATGCAAGTCTGGTTCAACATTTGTAAAACCATAAATATAATTAAATACATCAACAGATGTCAAAACAA
>NW_007068190.1:0-1272 GCF_000164805.1 Carlito syrichta | reverse complement strand
CCAGATTTCAACTTTACTATAAAGCTACAATCATCAAAACAGCTTGGTATTGGTACAGGAACAGGCATATAGATCAATGGAACAGAATTGAGATTCCAGAAGCAAAACCTCAATTTCTCAACCAACTCATCTTCGACAAAGCCCCCACCACCTACCAATGGGGAGAGGAGAACCTATTCAGTAAATGGTGCTGGGAAAATTGGCTGACCACATGCAGAAGATTGAAACAGGACCCCTACCTATCCCCATGCACAAAGGTTAACTCCAAATGGATCAGAGACCTAAATGTAAAACCTCAAACCATAAGAACCTTAGAAAAGGAAGGAAATACTCTCATGGAAATCGGAACTGGCATCCAATTTCTGTACAAAACCCGAAACCCACAGGACTTAAGAGAGAAGATAGACAAATGGGACCTTATTAAACTGACAAGCTTCTGCAAAGCCAAAGAAACCATCAAGAGAGCAGGGAGACAGCCTACAGACTGGGAAAAAGTATTTGCCAACTCTAGGTCTGACAAAGGCTTAACATCCTGGATCTACAAGGAACTGAAACGTACTGAAAAGAAGAAAACAAACAAACCCATTATAAAATGGGCAAAAGACATGAACAGACACTTCACAAAAGAAGACATTCGAGCAGCCAACAAACACATGAAGAAATGCTCAACCTCACTAATCATCAGGGAGATGCAAATCAAAACCACACTGAGATACTACCTAACTCCAGTCAGAATGGCAATTATCAATAACTTCAAAAAATAACAGTTGCTGGAGAGGGTGTAGTGAAAAGGGAACACTTCCACACTGTTGGTGGGAATGCAAACTAGTGCAACCTCTGTGGAAAATAGTGTGGTGGTTCCTAAAAGCTCTAAATATCGACCTCCCATATGACCCCTCAATCCCCCCTACTGGGAGTAGACCCTGAAGAACTCAAATCACTCTATGAAAAAGATACCTGCACACGTATGTTTATCACAGCATTGTTCACAATAGCAAGAACCTGGATTCAGCCTTGCTGTCCATCAAAAGAAGACTGGATTAAAAAAATATGGTGCATATACACAATGGAATACTATGCAGCCATAAAAAAGAACAAAATCATGAATTTCGCAGCAACCTGGATACAACTAGAGTCTATAATACTGAATGACTTCTCAAAGAAACAAACATCTGAGTATCATATATTCTCACTCATATGGTGGACCTTGAACATCCATCATAATACTATAAGAAAAGGACTGACAGTGGTGGGAAACTATGGGGGGGAGGG
>NW_007068189.1:0-380 GCF_000164805.1 Carlito syrichta | reverse complement strand
TTGACATCACTAGCTAGCCAGGTAGCTATCTAGCTGACTTAACTAGCTAACTACCTAAATAGCCAGTTGACTAGCCAGCTTTCTTAACTAGTTGAATTAACAAGCCAGCCAGCTGGCTAGCCAACTGACTTAACTATCTCGCTACCTAGCTAGCCAGCTGGTTAGCCAGCTGACTTAACTAGCAGTTACCTAGCTAGCCAGTTGACTTAAACAGTTAGCTAAATAGCTAACTACCTAGTTACCCAGCTGACTTAAATAATTAGCTAACTAGATAGCTGCCTAGCTAGCAAGCTGACTTAAATAGTAAACTGCCTTGCTATCTAGCTGACTTAACCAGCTAGATAACTAGATTAATCATTATCTAATGTGCTAGGTAGGTG
>NW_007068188.1:0-420 GCF_000164805.1 Carlito syrichta | reverse complement strand
AAAAAAGGAAAGAAAAGAAAACTACCACTAATACCAAAGGAGAGAAAAAGGGAAGATAAGAGAAGGAACGAAGACACTGTATCCATGTTTTTGTTATGTTGCCTAGGCTGGTCTCAAACTCCTGGGCTCAAGCAGTGCTCCCACCTCGGCCTCTCAAAGTGCTGGGATTATAGGCATGAGCCACTGCTTTCAGCCATGCCTGAATATCTCAAGAGAGGAATTAGATCATTGGTGGGGCAGCTGAGGTTGAATTAACGCTAAGCATATAGAAAACCAAGCAATAAAAAAGACAGTTGTTAACTCTATGGGAGATAAAACGTACAAAACAGGAAAAGTGATACTATATGGGTCAGTTGTGCATCACATTTATGCCTTAGTTTTGTGTGTGTGTGTGTGATATTTTAGCTTGATTTTCTAGCT
>NW_007068187.1:0-378 GCF_000164805.1 Carlito syrichta | reverse complement strand
GGAGTCTCCCTCCATTACCTAGGCTGGAGTGCAGGGGCACGCTCATGGCCACCCCAACATTCACCTGCTGGGCTCTGGTGATCTTTCCGCCTCAGCCTTCCAAGGAGTTGGAACGACAGACCCACACTTCCACACCTGGCCACTTTATTTATTTATTTTTGTAGAGATGAGGTCTTGCCAAGTTGCCAGGGCTGGTCTTGAACCCACAGGCCCAGGCAACTCACACACCTCCGCCTCCCAAAGTGCTGGGATTACAGGCTGAGCCACCAAGCCCAACCCGACATTATTTTGTGTCAACTAAAAATAAAATTTTAAAACTGCAGCCAAGCCGGGCTCGGTGGCTCAGCCTGTAATCCCGCGCCTTTGGGAGGCTGAGGT
>NW_007068186.1:0-413 GCF_000164805.1 Carlito syrichta | reverse complement strand
GTGATGTTTTGATATATGTTTACATTGTGGAATTATTAAATCAAGATGATTACTAAATTCATCATCTCACATATTCGTCATATTTTTGTGGTTAAAAACATTTAAAATTCACTTTTTTAGTAACTTTGAAATATGCAATGTGTTATTTGAGTCATCATTCTGTACAGTGATCACGAAAGCATATTCCTCCTAACTAAAACTTTGTATCCTTTGATCAATAGCTCCCCCTTGCCCATTCACTTCTCTCCCCCATGGAAACAACTTCTGTTTCCATGATTTTTTTAAAAATTATTATTATTTTGAGTCAGAGTCTCACTCTGCTGCCCAGGATGGAGTGCAGTGACACAATCACGGTTCCCACTGCCTCAACCTGGTGGGATCAGGTGATCTTTCTGCCTCAGCCTTCCAAATAG
>NW_007068185.1:0-321 GCF_000164805.1 Carlito syrichta | reverse complement strand
TTGTAAATAGGAGGGGGTAACCCCTCCAAAGCTGGGACTGTCTTTTGGAGGGTGGGCCCCTTAAAGTACACTTGGAATTTGTCCCTTCAGATCAAACCGTCCACCAAAGTTTTTATCTGGAAGTTTTGAGAAGGTTGCTTCATGATTTGTGGAAGAAACGTCCTGAGATTTGGCAAACAGGTGACTGTTTCTTCCATCATGACAACATACCTGCCCATACCGTACTGAATGTTCAGTAGTTTTTGGCCAAAACCGGTATGACCTCTATTCCCCACTCTTCCTATTCACCCGATCTCATCCCGAACAACTTTTTTTGTTTTC
>NW_007068184.1:0-335 GCF_000164805.1 Carlito syrichta | reverse complement strand
TCTTCCTACCTCCAGTCTTCTAGGACTCCAACCTGTCATTAACTCTTTGCTACAAAAGGGTTATCTGCGCCCCACTAACTCCCCATTCAACACCCCCATTTTAGCAGTATGAAAACCAAATGGCACTTACTGCTTAGTGCAGGATTTAAGACTCATTAATGCAGCTGTCATCCCCATCCACCCGCTAGTTCCTAATCCCTATATCATCTTATCTTCAATTCCTCCAACCGCTACTCACTTCTCGGTTCTCGACCTTAAAGTTGCATTCTTTACCATCCCCCTGGCAGCAGACTCACAAAACATTTTCGCGTTCACGTGGACTGATCCAATATCTC
>NW_007068183.1:0-365 GCF_000164805.1 Carlito syrichta | reverse complement strand
TGGCTAACCAGTTAGCTAGCTATGTAGTGAGCTAGTTAAATCAGGTGATTAGCCAGCTGGCTAACTAGTTAAGTCAGCTAGATGAGTGAGCTGGCTCACAAGCTAGGTAACTGGTTTCATCAGCTAGTCAAGTCAGCTTGCTAGCCAGCTGGTTAGATAGATAACTAGCTAGTTAAGAGAGCTGTCTAGCCAGCTAGCTAGTCAGCTGGCTAGCCAGCTAACTTGGTATCTGACTTAACTTGCTAGCCAGCTGGTTAAGTTAGCTAGTTAAGTCAGCTAGCTAGCCAACTGGCTAGTTAGGTAGCTACTAGTTAAGCAGCTGGCAAGAAAGCAGGTTAGCTAGTTCAGACAGCTAGTTAATTCAG
>NW_007068182.1:0-560 GCF_000164805.1 Carlito syrichta | reverse complement strand
GCCGATTAAATTCAGCTGAACAGAAATCTCACATGCCGGCCAACTAGTTAAGTTGCCTGACCAGTCAACTTGCCTATTGGCCTACTAATTAAGTCAGTTGACCAATCGGCTCACTCACCAGTGAACTAGTTAAATCAGCTGACCAGTTGGCTCACTCGTGGGTCGACTAGTTTAGTCAACTAACATGTCAGCTCACTTGCCAGCTGACTAGTTAATTTAGATAACCAGTCGGACTACTAATCATCCTACTAGTTAAGGTAGTCAACCAATCGGCCGACTAGTGGGCCAACTTGTCAGTTGAAAATTTAGGTCAGCTAACTAGTCGGCCGAATAGTTAGGTCAGCTAACTAGTCTGCCAATTAATCGGACTACTAGTTAGGTCAGCAATTTAATCAGCCAACTTGCTAACTGAGCTAACTAGTGGACCAACTCGTCAGTCAATTTGTTAACCCAGTTAAATAATTGGCCAACTTTTTGGACAAACTACTTATGCAAGCAAACAAGTCGGCCGAATAGTCAACCAACGTATTCATCCAGCTACCTAGTCAGCTGACTCATCA
>NW_007068181.1:0-406 GCF_000164805.1 Carlito syrichta | reverse complement strand
CAGAGAGGCCAACAAAGAACAGGTGGTGACCAGATGGGCTTCAGGGAGGGGAGGAATGTCTAGAACCAGAACCAGAGGTGATAGCAATGCCAACCAATCAGGGTGTTAAGCTGACAAGCATCCCCTGGGGCCTATATGCCAGGACCTCCTGGGGACCCCGAGATGCAGAGAGGAGCCAGACTGGTTCCTACCCTGCAGATCTGTGGGCCTGGTGAAGAGGCAGGTCAGACACATCATAGCCAGAAGGGCAAAGGTGCATGTCAGCCAGGCCCCAGCCCCAGCCATGGGCGCAACACTCACCAGGGGTGGCAGGGAAAACCTGGACAGGAGTGGCTGAGCCCGGTGCTTTCAAGGGCACACCAGAGACCACAGAGGTCCCCCTCCACTCCAAAAAGCCTCCCCCCCC
>NW_007068180.1:0-396 GCF_000164805.1 Carlito syrichta | reverse complement strand
GTTAGCTAACTATTTAACTAGCTGAATAATTAGCTGACAACTAATTAGCTAACTAGTTATATAACAGACTTAAGTAGCTTACTTAGCTTACTAGTGAGCTAGCTGACATAGCTGGCTGCCTTAGTTAGCTAGCTGACTTTACTTACTTAACTAGTTGGCTAAAGATATAGCTAGCTGATATAACGAGTGGGTTAACGAGTTAGCTACCTGTTTTAACTAGTTGCAAAACTTGTTAACTAGCTGAATTAACTAGTTGTTTAACGAGTTAGCTAGGTGACTTAAACTGTTGTTTGACAAGTCGTCAAAATAGTTAGCTGTTTTAACACATTGGCTGACTACACAATCGACTTGTTAGCTGGCTTAACAAGTTGGCCAACTAGTCAGCAGACTAGTTAG
>NW_007068179.1:0-374 GCF_000164805.1 Carlito syrichta | reverse complement strand
CTCACCTCAGCCTCCCAAAGGCACGGGATTACAGGCTGAGCCACCGAGCCCGGCTAAGATGATTCTTTAATTCAACTTCCAGCCTCAGTTTGGAAATATTCACTACTATTATTCTTCATTCACTACTTAGAAAGAATTACCTAATTTGATAAGCATGTCTACTATGTACTAGAATGCTGAAAATAAACTAGCTGCTGAATAAACTATGATTCATGTACTTTAGAAATTACCAGCCAGGCTCAGTGGCTCAACCTGTAATCCTGCGCCTTTGGGAGGCTGAGGTGAGTGGATCACCTGAACCCGCGGGTTCGAGACCCGCCTGGGCAACTTGGCGAGACCTCATCTCTACAATAAATTGAAAAATTAGCCAGGCG
>NW_007068178.1:0-472 GCF_000164805.1 Carlito syrichta | reverse complement strand
ATTTGGTTGTTATGCCTCATCATTCTTTTCTAACTGAGAGAGTTCTCAGTCTTTCCTTGTCTTTCTTGACATTGAAACATGAACAGTAAAGGCCATTCACTCTGTGGAGGTCCCTCATTTTGTGTCTGCCTGGCTCAAAGGGGCTGAGATTACACACGTCAGGCAGGAAGCTCGCAGACGCCAGCTGTGTCTCCTCGGTGCATCCTGTCAGGAGGCACACAGAGTCAGCTTGTTGCATTGCTGATGATGTTCACTTTGGTCACTTGGTTAAGGTGCCAAACCTCGCCAGGTCTCTCTGTCAGTTTTCTCTTACTTACTTATTTATTTACTTATTTATTTATTTTTGAGTTGGAGTCTCACTCTGTCTCCCGGGCTAGAGTGCATGGGTACACTCATGGCCACCTCATTCTTGACCTGCTGAACTCAGGTGATCCTTCCACCTCAGCCTTTCAAGTAGCTGGAACTACAGGCA
>NW_007068177.1:0-384 GCF_000164805.1 Carlito syrichta | reverse complement strand
TGAAGTCACATCTGATCCTGAAGAAATACAAAAGATCATTAGAGACTACTATGTACACCTGTATGGAAACAAACTTGAAAACCTTTGGGAAATGGAGGACTTTCTGTCATTAAACTACCTGCCTAAGTTGAAACAAGAAGAAACTGAGACCCTAAATAGACCAATAACCATCAAGGAAATTGACTATGTAATAAGAAAACTACCTACAAAAGAAAGTCATGGATCAGATGACTTTCGAGCAGCATTCTACAAGATATTTATGGAGGAATTTGTACTAATCCTACTGAAAGTATTCCAGGCGATTGAGAAAGATGGAACTCTCCACAAATCATTTTATGAAGCTAACATCACGTTGATACCCAAGCCAGGTAAAGACCCAACAAA
>NW_007068176.1:0-362 GCF_000164805.1 Carlito syrichta | reverse complement strand
TATCTTCTTTTGAGAAGTGTCTATTCGTGTCTTTTGCTCACTTTTTAATGGGGCTGTTTGAGTTCCTTGTAGATCCTAGATGTTAGGCCTTTGTCAGATATACAGCTAACTGGCAAATATTTTTCCCATTTTTTGGACTGTCTTCCACTCTCTTGATGGCTTTTTTTGCTTTGTAGAATCTTTTCAGTTTGATGAGATGCCACTTATCTATCTTATCTCTTGTTTCATGGGCACTTGGGGTTTTGATCAAGAATTGGTGGTCAGTCTCACAAAAACAAAAATCCGAATATCACATGTTCTCACTCATATAATGGACCTTGAACATCCAATGCAATACTATGAGAAAATGACGGATGGTACTG
>NW_007068175.1:0-323 GCF_000164805.1 Carlito syrichta | reverse complement strand
GCGGCCACTGCACTCCAGTCTGGGCGACAGAGTGAGACTCCAACTCAAAAAAAAATAGAATATCCTTAAAACCAGCTTATGAAGTAGAAAAATGAGTTCAAAAGCTATAAAGCAAACCCTCACACATTGCTGGCAGCAATGTAAAATGGCATAGCCACTACAGAGAAGTTTGGCCGTTCCTTAAAAAGTTGGACATAGAATTATTTTATGATTCAGAAATTCCACTCCCAGGGATACGCAAAATAAGTAAAAACAGATGTTCGAAAAACACAAAACAAAACCGGTACACAACATAGCAGCTCTATTCACAATAAGCAAACACT
>NW_007068174.1:0-323 GCF_000164805.1 Carlito syrichta | reverse complement strand
ACAGATGAGGAAACTGAGGCACAGAAGGTCAAGTCCTTTGCACAGGGCATGCGGAGAGTAGTGAGTCTGGATTTAAGCCCAGATTCTTCTAATGTGAGAGTCCATGCTCTGACCACCTCCATCATCCTGTGTTTGGTGACTTAGAATATTCTGGGATTATCCAGAAATTTAGTTAAAAGAAATCTTGGGGCCGGGCTCAGTGGCTCAGCCTGTAATCCCAGCACTTTGGGAGGTTGAGGCTAGTGGACTGCCTGAGGCTGCGGGTTCGAGACCAGCCTAGGCAACTTGGCAAGACCTCGTCTCTACAACAAAATAAAAATTTT
>NW_007068173.1:0-324 GCF_000164805.1 Carlito syrichta | reverse complement strand
GATTTATTGTAGAGATGAGGTCTCGCCAAGTTGCCCAGGCAGGTCTTGAACCCTCGGACTCAGGCAGTCCGCTAACCTCGGCCTCCCAAAGCGCTGGGATTTACAGGCTGAGCCACCAAGCCCGGCCTAGTTCTTTTTTTTATAAGACTATGTTGTGGTTTGGTTTTTTTTGAGTCAGAGTCGCACTCTGTGACCCAGGTATGCTGTCTCATTTTGACCATTTGTATATCATTGTAAATTTTAGAATCATCTTGCCTATTTCTAAAATAAAAAACAAGCCGGGCTTGGTGCTCAGCCTGTAATCCCGCGCTTTGGGAGGCTGAG
>NW_007068172.1:0-385 GCF_000164805.1 Carlito syrichta | reverse complement strand
TTGCTATATAGCTAGCCAGCTGGCTAGACAGCTGACCTAACTAGGTGTTTTAACTTGATAACCAGAGGTCTAGCCAGCTGACGTCAGAAGCAAACTACCTAGCTAGCCACCTGGCTAGTCAGCTGACTTAACTGTGCTACTTAACTAGCTAGCCAGCTAGCTGGACAGCTGAAATAACTAGCTACCTAACTAGCTAGCCAGCTGAAATAACTAGCTACCTACCTAGCTAGCCAGCTGTATAGCCATCTGACTTAACTATGTTACTTAACTAGCTAGCCAGCTAGCTGGTCAGCTGACATAATTAGGTAGCTACCTAGCTAGCCAACTGTATAGCCAGCTGACTTAACCAGGTTACTTAACTAGATAGCCAGCTGGCTGGACAGCT
>NW_007068171.1:0-324 GCF_000164805.1 Carlito syrichta | reverse complement strand
GGCTTGGGTGACAGAGCAGGACTCCAACTAAGAGTAATAATACCAACCACCACAACCACCGTAAACACAGGCCAGGCTCTGGGGCTCAGCCTAGCATCCCGGCCTTTCGGAGGCAAAGGCGAGTGGGCGACCTGAGTCTATGGGTTTGACACCAGCCTGGGACATGAGTCAAGATCTCGTCTCAGCCATAAAAAGTAATCCAAAGATTAACAGGGTGAGGGGGTGCAGGTCTGTGGTTTCAGTCACTCAGAGGGCCGAGGCAGAAGGATCACCTGAGCCCAGCAGGTGGAGTCCACAGTGGCCATGAGCATTCCTTTGCACTCC
>NW_007068170.1:0-486 GCF_000164805.1 Carlito syrichta | reverse complement strand
TGATATGCAGAGGAATGGAATAGAATGTAATGGAATGGAGAGGAATAAAATGGAAAGGAGGGTAATAGAATTGAATGGAATCTAGAGGAATGGAATGGAAAGGAATGTGTTGGAATGGAATGGAATGGAGTGGAATGCAGAGGAATTGGATGGAATGGAATGGAATGAAATGAAGAGGAAAGAAGAGGAGAGGAATAGAATGGAGTAGAATGGAATAGAGTGGAATTGAATGGGATGAAATGGAGAGGCATGGAATGGAATGGAATGGAATGGAAGGGAATGGACTGGAATGGAATGGAGATGATTGGAATGGAGAAGAATGGAGATGAACGGAGAGGAATCTAGAGGTATATTATGTAATGGAATGAAATGGAATGAATTGTAATGGAGAGGAATCTCATGGAATGGAATGGAGTGGTATGGAATGGAATGGAAGGGAATGGAGAGGAATGGAATAGAATGGAATCGATTGGAATATGTAGGTAT
>NW_007068169.1:0-354 GCF_000164805.1 Carlito syrichta | reverse complement strand
TTTATTGTAGAGATGAGGTCTCGCCAAGTTGCCCAGGCGGGTCTCGAACCCCCAGGCTCAGGCAATTCACTCACCTCGGCCTCCCAAAGTGCTGGGATTACAGGCTGAGCCGTCGAGCCTGGCCTTTTGAAGGCTTTTGAAGGTCTAATCTGAAATTCCTTATGAAAGAAGTTCCCACAAAGCCAACTTAAAAGAAGCATATGTGGACAATCACTATTCTTGCTGAACTTAATGGAAAGATTTGGGCCAGTGTGAGGCTAAAACTTATTTTTAAAACAAAGTTGTCCTACTATTGTTTATATTTGGTAAAATCAGGGAAGTGGTGAGAGAAAAGTTATGTTTCCATAGCACTCC
>NW_007068168.1:1905-5293 GCF_000164805.1 Carlito syrichta | reverse complement strand
GAGGAATGGGATGGAATGGAGGGGAAGGAATGGAGAGGAATGGAATTGAGTGTAACGAAATGGAAAGGAAGGGAGAGAAATGGAAAGGAACGGAAAGGAATTGAATGGAAAGGAATGGAATGGAATGCCAAGTAATGGAATGTAATTGAACAGAATGAATGCAATGGGATGGAATGGAATGAATGGAATGGAGAGGAATGAAATGAAGAGGAATTAAATAAAATGGAAAGGAATGGAATAGAATGCAATGAAAGAGAATTCAAATGTAGTGAAATATAAGTTAGAGGATTTGAACGGAGGGAAATGAAGAGTAATGAATTGAAATGGAATGGAGAGGAAAGGAATCTAGAGAAATGGAAAAGATTGGAATGGAATGGACAGGAATTGTATGGACAGGAAGCGAATGTAAAGGAACCGAATGGTAAGGAATTGAAAGGAAAGGAAAGAGATGGAATGGAATATAGAGGAATGTGAGGTAGGGGAATAAAATGGAATTGAGAGAAATTGAACGGAATGGAGTGAAATGAAGAGGAAAGGAAAGGAGGAAATGGAATGGAATGAAGAGGAATGGAATGGAGAGGAATGGAATTAGAGGAATGGTTTGGAGAGCAATTGAATGGAGAGGAAAGGAGTGGAAAGGAATAGAATGGAATGGAATGGAGAGGAATGGAATTGAATGGAGAGTAATGTAATGGAGTTGAATCAAATGGAGTGCAATGAAATGGAGAGGAATGTAATTGAGTGGAATAGAATGGAAAGGAATAGAAGAGAATGGAGTGGAGAGTAATTAGATGGAAAAGAGGGGAATGGAATAAAATAGAAAGAAGAAGAAAGGAATGCAGAGGAATGGAATTGAAAACAATGCAATACAGAGGAATGGAATGAAATGGAGACGAAAGGAATGAAAATAAATATAATGAAGTTTAATGAAATAATAGAAGGGAGAAGAATGAAAAGGAATGGGATAGATTGGAATGGAATGGAATGGAAGGGAGAGGAATGGAATGGAGAGGGAAAGAATGGAATGATAGGAATGGAGAAAGATTGAATTGAGAGAAATACAATGGAATGTACAGGAATAGAATGGAAAGAAATGGAAAGTAATTGAAAAAGACAGAAGGGAATTGAAAGGAATTTACTGGAGAGGAATGGAAAGGAGAGAAACGGAATAGAATGGAATGCAGCAGAGTGGAAAGGAATGGAGAGAAAAGAATGCAATACAAAGGAAGGAAATTGAGAAGATTTGAATGGAATGGATTGCAATGGAGAGCAATGGGATGTAATGGAATGGATAGGAATGGAATGGAATGGACTAGAATTGAATGGATTGGAATGGAGAGGAATGGAATTGAATCGAATGGAATGCAATAAATGGAATAAAATGGAATGGAAAGGAATGGAATGGAGCGGTATGGAATGGAATGGAATGGAGCGGTATGGAATGGAGTGGAATGGCATGGAGCGGAATGGAAAGGAGAGGAATGGAGTTGAAAGGAATACAAGTGGAGGGAATGGAGAGGAATGAATGGAATGGAAGGGAGTGGATTGGAATGGAACAGGGAGGAATGAAATGAAGATTAAGGGAATGGACTGAAATGGAATGGAAATTAGAGGAATTCAAAGGTAAAGAATGGAAAGGAATTTAAAAAGATGCAATGGAATTGAAAGAATGGAATGGAAACGAATGAAATGGAGAGAAAAAGAAAGGAATGGAATGCAGAAGAGTGGAAAAGAATGGAAACATGGAATGTAATGAAGAGGAAGAGAATGGAGAAGCATGGAGTGGAATGGAATGCAATAGAGTGCAATGGAATGTAATGGAATAGAGAGGAATTAATGGAATGGAAAGGAATGGTGAGGAATGGAGTTGAATCGAATGGAACAGAGAGAAATGGAATAAAATGGGATGAAAAGGAAAGGATTGGAAAGGAATGGATTGGAAAGTAACAGAGAAGAATGGAATGATCTGGAACGTCATAGAATGGAATGGACTGGAATGGAGAGGAATGGAACAGAGAGGAATGGAATAGAAAAAAAGGAAAGTTAAAGAAAGGAAAGGAATGGACTGTCATGGAATGGAATGGAGAGAAATAAAATGGGGAGAAATGGAATGGAGCAAAATGGATGGAATGGCTGGGAATGGAATGGAATGGAAATGAATTGAAGGGAGAATAATGGAATGTATAGGAATAGAATGGAGAGGAATAGAATGGAGAGGAAAGGAGCAGAAAAAAATAGAATGGAATGAAATGGAGAAGAAAGGAATGGGAAAGGAATGGAGTGCAATGGAATGGAGAGGAATGGAATAGAGAGGAATGGAAAGGAGAAAAATGGAAAGGAATGGAGAGGAATGGATTGCAAAGGAGTGGAATGGAATGGAGAGGAAAGGAATGAAAAGGACTTAAAGGGAAGGGAAAGAAATGGAATAAAACTGAATGGAATGAAACGAATGTAGTGAAATGGAATGTAGAGGAATGAAATGGAGGAAAAGAAAGAAGAATGGAATGGAATGAATGGAATGGAGAGCAATGGATTGCAATGGAGTGGAAAGTAATGTAATGGAGAGGAATTAAATAAAATGGAATGGAATAGAATTCAATGGAATGCAATGAAATGTAGTGAAATGTAAGGTAGAGGAATGGAATGGAGGGAAATGAAGAGTAATGGAATGGAAAGAAATGGAAAGGAGAGGAATGGAATCTAGAGATATGGAATGGATTGGAATAGAATGGGCAGGAATTGCATGGATAGGAATGGAAGTGAATGTAGAGGAATAGAATGGTAATGAATTGAAAGGTATGGAAAGAAATGGAATGGAATATAGAGGAATGCGATGGAGAGGAATAAAATGGAATTGAGAGGAATAAAACGGAATGGAGCGTAATGAAGAGGAAGGGAAAGGATGAAATGGAGTGGATTGATTGAGGAATGGAATGGAGAGAAATGGATTGCACTGGAATTGATTAGAGAGGAAGGGAGTGGAATGGAATGGAATGGAGAGGAATGGAATGGAGTGGAACGGAATAGAATGGAATGGAATGAAGAGGAATGGAATGGAGTGGAATGGCATGGAGTGGAATGGAATGGAATGGAATGGAGATGAAAGGAGTTGAAAGGAATAGAAGGGAAGGGAATGGAGAGGAATGGAATGGGATGGAATGGAATGGAATGGAAGGGAGTGGATTGGAATGGAATGGAGAGGAATGAAATGGAGATTAAGGGAAAGGAATGGAATGGAAAGTAGAGGAATTCAAAGGTAAAGACTGGAAAGTAATTTAAAAAGAGGGAAGGAATTTATAAGAATGGAATGGAAACGAATGAAATGGAGAGAAAAGGAAAGGAATAGAATGCAGAAGAGTGGAAAGGAATGGAAAGAAATGGAATGTAA
>NW_007068168.1:0-620 GCF_000164805.1 Carlito syrichta | reverse complement strand
TGTAGTGAAATGTAAGGAAGAGGAATGGAAAGGAGAGAAATAAAGAGTAATGTAATGGAAAGGAAAGGAATGAAGAAGAATGGAATCTAGAGATATGGAATGGATTGGAATAGAATGGACAGGAATTACATGGATAGGAATGGAAGGGGATGTAGAGGAATAGAATGGTAATGAATTGAAAAGTATGAAAAGAGATGGAATGGAATATGGAGGAATGCGATGGAGAGGAATAAAATGGAATAAAATGGAATTGAGAGGAATCAAGTGGAATGGAGTAAAATGGAGAGGAAAGGAAAGGATGAAATGGAGCGGATTGATGACGAAAAATGGAGAGAAAATGATTGCACTGGAATTGAATGGAGAGAAAAGAGTGGAATGGAATAGAATTAAATGGAATGGAGAGGAATGGAATGGAGTGGAATGGAATGGAATGGAATGGAATGGAGAGGACTGAAATGGAGAGTAAAGGAATGTAAAGAGATGGAATGGAAGTTAGAGGAATAGAATGGAGAGGAATGGGATGCAGATGAATGGAATTGAATGGAATAGAGACGAATGAAATGGAATGGAGAGTTATGCAATGGATTTGAGAAGAATGGAATGTAGATGAGTGAATTGGA
>NW_007068167.1:0-325 GCF_000164805.1 Carlito syrichta | reverse complement strand
TTAACAACACAAGCAGCGATTTTGGAGTTAGATCTGAGTGCAAGTCCCAGCTCTGTGGCAGGTCACCAAGTGTCTCTGAGCCTCAGCCTCCCCAACTCTACAACAAGGTCACGATAGAACCTAACTTGCATCACCTCCCTGACCAGGCCAAGTGCCTGACATGGTCACCACTGCTGTGAAACTCCAATCATGGGTGGAGCGGCAAAACCATGTTCTGGAAGCTACCTTTGTGGGAAGGCTGCCTGGGTTGAAGCTTGTGGGGGACAACTGTCAGCCCAGAGCTGACCGTCCACTCCCCATCATGCCCAGCCTGCATTCTCACTTC
>NW_007068166.1:0-468 GCF_000164805.1 Carlito syrichta | reverse complement strand
ACAGTTAAGGGTTAGGTATACAAATATGCATCGTTCAGGCACCCTTGTTAATAAGGGGTGGCCATTCCATCCCCAGACAGATATTGACTACCATTAATCCCACCACCCTTGCCCTCCCTGTCCCCCCACATAGATTCCCACCACTGTTGATCCTTTTCTTATAGTACTATGATAGATGTATAAGGTCCACTTATGAGTGAGAACATGTGATACTCAGATCTTTTTTGCTGTGAAAGATCACTCAGTATTATCGACTCTAGTTCCATTCAGGTTGCTGCGAAAGTCATGATTTTGTTCTTTTTTATAGCTGCATATATTCCATCATGTATATGTACCAAATGTTTTTAATCTGGTTCTCTTTTGATGTACAGCATGGTTGCTTTCAGGTTCTTGCTATTGTGAACAATGCTGTGATAAACATGTGTGCAGGTATATTTTTTGTAGAGTGATTTGAGTTCTTCAGGGTAT
>NW_007068165.1:368753-403284 GCF_000164805.1 Carlito syrichta | reverse complement strand
CAGGGCCCTGCCCCTTCCCTGCCTGTAGGTGCGCCGGAGGGCCCGTCCCCGTAGTAGTTGCTGTTGACACAGCCACCTCTAAGCGGGCCACAGCTGTGTCCGGGGTCCCGGCGGGACAGCGACTCGGGAGCCCTTTCTGCTGTGGGTTACCTGGTTCTGGCACAACCCGGGACCCCATTCCTTGTCCGTGCGTACCTTCCAGTATCACCTCTTCCCCTTCCTGTTCTCCCTGGCAGCTCTCCCAAGGGAGGACTGCACAGGACACATCACTGACCCAGAGGGACATGCCAGTTTTCCTTGATGACTTATTTATGGCCTTCCTTCCCAAGGAGTGTGAGTTCCTGTCCCCGCACTCGGCCTGCAAGTCTTGGAGTGGCAAACCCGAGCTGGTTCCTGGTGTTCTGTCCACCAAACCTCTGTCATCCCTTCCCAGAGCGGGAGGAGGCAGGTGATAAAGGCTGGGCTCCTGGGCAGCGGTGGGGCGGGCACATCCTCTGGGGCTTCCCAGGTGGAAGAACGGAAGGTGACTACCAGGATAGGGAAAAAGGAATCTTAAGGGGGGAGAAGTCTCACTTGTGTGCTTCTGGCCCTCCATCTTTCTTCCTCTCCCCCCACTGCTGCTCCCAACCGCCTAACCCAGCCTTGGTGGAGTGCCTGAGTCACTGCCATTGACTGGGGTCTCAGACCTTGGAACTCTGCTCCTCTGGCTTTCTGGGCCTGAAGATGACCTCCCTGGGAGTATGTACATTTCCCTGTCCTTGAGGCCCTTGCGGGCTGTAGGGAGATTTTGAATACCTGTGTCTAATCTGGCCCCGCCCAAGTCCCCTGAGGCTTGGGCAGGCTGACTGGTATTGTCCTTGAGGTCTCTGAGCCTTCAGTGGGACATTGGGCCTTGGAGGCATGGGACCCCTGCGAAGAACTTGGGCTCTCTGCTGCGATAGGCAGCTTGGGCCGGTGCCTAGTGGAGAACAGCTTTGGAATTTGGGGGGTTCTGGACTCAGGTTGAGGGGCTGGGGAAATGAGTAAGGCCAGTGAGAGATAAGACTAGACCTGGGGTGGGGGAGGGGTGTGACTAGCCAGGCCAGGTGAGCAGGCTGGGAGGCCTGACCTTTGCCCCAGGGAGATCTGTGGGAGACTGCCTGAAGCCTGTCCTTGGAAGGGTCTTTAGCCCAGTGCTGGAGGAAAAGCAGAGGGAATTAAAGGGCCCAGGGGCTGCTAGGCCTCCTTTGGGGCTCCAGAGGCAGCCTGTGCTGGGAAAGCTCTGGGCTGCAGGTGAGATAGTCCACTAGCCCCAACGCTCCCTCCCTACCAACTGTGTACTCCTAAAGCCTTCATGGTCTTCTGGCCCATAAACCCAGGTCTTTCTTTGGCTGTTCACCTGGGGCCCTCACACCTTGCTCTCCTTCATCCCCACCCTCAAGGTGGCTGAGATGGCTGGAAACCTCCTTCCTGGACTGACAGTCCTTCCTCTGCGTGGCCTCTTATACCACGGGATTTTTCACCATTGGCTCTGCAATGAAGGGTTTCACGAGTCCCCTCTGTGTTTCAGATGTGGGCGAGGAGGAGGAGGAGGAGGTGAGGTTGGGAGAGGCTCCCAATGAAATGGCAGGTGAACGGTTCTCAGAAGGCAGGCATCTCAGGGACAACCGAGGGACAGTGTGGGCAGAGAGTGCCCACCTCACCCTCTGGCCTGTGCTGTGTCCCGGAAGCATCTTTGTCTAGTCCGCCTGGAGTTAGCAGTGAGACATAGTGCCAAGGCCATGCCTCGCATGCGGGACCCCTGGGGCTGGCTCTGTCGTCCTCCTGGACAGCTCTTCTGTTCTTGACTCAGTAGCTGGGTGTTTGTGGCGTCAAATCACTGGTCTGGCAAATGAGACCACTTGGGTCTCATCACAGGGTTGTTAGGGGTCCTGCCCATGCCAGCTGGGCACCATGAGACAGGCACACTGATTTGGTAGGCCCGCCTGGTGCCCTACTAGATGTTGTGTGATTGTTACTCCTGAATGTCATGACAGTCTCCATCAGGTGGCGTTTCAGGGCACAGAGCCGTCCCCACTTCTGCCTGCCTCACCTCCAGCAGGTTGTCAATGCTGCGGGATTCATTCACTCAACCAATACTTGGCTGTCTTTGTGCCCAATTCTGTGCTGGGCCCTGGACATACAGCAGTGAACAAGGCAAGACCCCCGCTTCAGGGAGCTCGCAGGGTAGTGGGAAGGTAGACACACGGGGGACCCACAGCGGGTGAGAGGAAGCAGGAGAGGGCCGGAGTGCTGAGCTTCTAGACAGGTGGTCAGGGAAGTCCTCACTGAGAAAGTGACATCTTGACAGAAGAGCTGCAGGCAGAGGGAGCAGCAGCTACAAAGGCCCTGAGGTAGACTGTGGCTGGCATGGGTGTCCACAGAGCTGCAGGGGAGGCTGTGATTGGAGAGTAAGCCAGAGTAAGGTGAGGGGTGGGGGGGATACAGCTCCGAGAGATGGGGGGGCGCCTGATGCTGTCACACAGCAGCAGAAAATCCCAGGAGGGCGCGAGGGACTAGCAGGCTAGAGACTGGATGGCCATGGGATCAATTGCCTTCTGTTGCTCTGTTATCTTTGGACCCTTTGCATTAAGGACATTGGGCATTCAGGCATTTCTGGAGAAGAGGGGTCTTATGGCCATTGCTGCTGTGGACTCGCCTGCCCTCAGTGTGGGTCCGGTCAGATGAGCCTGTCATGTGAATGTGGACACAGTTCTTGCCAGGACTGTGTTGTTTCCACCACATGAATCAAACAGAAAGTGCACCAGTGACGTGATTATGACAGTGTCTCAGAGCAGGCAGAGCGCTGATAGGGCCTCTCTGCCTGTCCCTGGGGCAGGCTTCTGTCAGGGGTGGGGCATGTCCAGCTCTCAAGGCCCATAACATTGGCAGTAGCCAGTACTTGTCCACACTCTGGCCCACTCTGCCTAGAGTTCTTATTTTTATTTTTTGTAGAGCTGGGGTCTCACTATATTGCTCAGGCTGGTCTCGAACTCCTGGCCTCAAGCCTTCCTCCTGCCTCAGCTTCCCGAGTGCTGGGATTACAGCAGTGAGCCACCTTGCCTGGCCCCCCACCTAGGGCTCTTTTCTTCATCTCTTTCCTGATCTCTGCGAGCTCCCTGGCCTCCCTCATCACGCCCTCTGCATGAGGGCAGTTGGCAGCACAGTTCTGGGCTCTGGGCTCTTAAGGACCCCAGAGAGACACTCATAGCCTTGGGCCACAGCTTTGGGCTTTACCACCATCCAGCTTACCCCCTAAGCTTATGTGGGTGTGTGTGCACACATTTGTGTGTCAGGAGGACATCCAGGTGGGCATCGCCTGTCCATCCACCTTTCCACTGTGGTGTGCTGGCTGAGGGTGGGGTACCCTCTGCATCCTGGTGGGTGGGATTTCACTGGGGTGAGTTTGTGGCCGCCTCTCCAGCATGTGGTCCCTTGGGAGAATTTGTCAGCGCTGGGCCTGATCACAGTTCTAAGCAGTGTGATATGGGGCCCACAGTGGTGGCAGGCTGCAGAGAGTGCCCCCAAAGCCCAGACAGCACCTTTGCCATCTGTTTTCGTTGAGAGCTGTCATTTTCTCATTCCAGGTGTCTGACTGTGCACGACAGTCCTTACTCAAATTCTTGAGGCTTCATCATAACACTGTCAGTTACATGGAATTTGACATTGGCCCCATTCGAGGCTGAGGGACCCCTGGGGGTGCCTGGCTGGCATTGCTCAGAGTGGTCCCCAGGGGCTTGGCGCTTAAGGAGCTGCGCCCCTCACAAGAACATTTATGACCAAGGGCACAGGCTCTCAGAACTGTCCTGAGTACCCAGAGAGCCTGTCAGTCACTTTTCCACTTTCTCCAGTGAGCTGGGAAGGGGGTGAGAGTGGAGAAAGTAGGCAACCAGAAATTCGTGCCTCCTGGAGGGTCACGTGGAGGTCGGAGGCGGCAGCCGCGGTGGCCCAGGCTGTGGGGTCTGGGTGACCTCCAGCCCTAGGTCTGTCTGGCAGGCCGGTGCTAGTCATGCCAACACTTCTAACCCCACTTCTTGACTTCCTTTAAGAAATGGGAAGTTTTCCAGCTACTAGGTCATATTTTTAATTGATTCAACCTGCTTCATCTTCCCAGACAATGTAAACATTTTTCAGATGAAACAACACTCTGTAGAAGTCATCGTTAATATCTGGCTCTGCTCATGGGAGCCTTTCTCTTTTAAGGGACCAGAAAGAGGAAGGCCCACACAGAACTAGAGTGTGGGAGGGTGGGGAATCTCGCTATCTTGAGTCATCTTGAGTGCAACCCTCCTCTGCTCTGCAGCCCTGAAACCATAAAAAGAGAACCCACGTCTCCAGGAACCGGTGTTGTCCACAGTGGCTTCAGGGTAAGACCGGAGTCTCTCTCTTAGGATAGGAGCAGGTTTCTCCCACCTGCCCCCTGGTTTGATGGGAAAATACCCACCTCAAGCGCAGGTACCTGCATCTTGTGTTCTGTCACCCAGCGCTGCTTAAGGTAGAAAAATGTTCTGGAGCCAGAAAACTTCTGGGTCTAGCTCCCAGCTGGCTCTCTTGCTTGCTAGTTGTGGAACTTTGAACATGCTACCTCACCTTTCTGAGCCTCAGTTTCTCCACCTGTAGAATGGGGTTGATAGTAGTATCTGCCTCATAGGGTGCCAGTGAAAATAAGATGAGCCACTGTGATTTAAGATGCTAGACTAGGTTCTGATCCCGGCTTAGGGGGTGCTCGTGGGTGGTTCGGGTTAGAGAGCAGGGTAGCATAGAACCCAGGAACCTGGACTCCAGAGTTGGGCTGATTTGGTTCAAATCCTGAGGCTGGCACGGTGGCTCCTATCTGTAATCCCAGCACTTTGGGAGATTGAGGCTGAAGAATTGTTTGAGCCCAGGAGTTCGAGACCAGCCTGGGCAACATGGCAAGACCTCGTCTCTAAAAGATAAAAAATTAGCCGGGCATGGTGGCATGTGCCTGTAGTCCCAGCTACTCAGGAATCCGAGGCAGAAGGGATTGCCTGAGTCCAGGAGAGGCTGTGGTGATCTAGGATCATGCCACTGCATTCCAGCTTTGGGGACAGAGTGAGACTATATCTCAGAAAACAAAAGCAAATCCTGGCTCTGCCACTTCCATTTGTGGAATCTTAGGCAAGTTATCTAACTCTTTTGTACCTCATTTTCTTCAACTGTAAAACGAGGTTGAGGCTATCACCTCCCTCACAGGGCTTGTTACAGGGAACAAATATGTAAATGTATGAAAAGCGTCGTGCCTGGTGTGTGAGGGAGCTGTTGTTTTTAGCTCCTGCAGGCTTCTGCTGGTTTGATCCTTGTGACTGATAACCTTAGCACCTAACAGGGCTCCTTGCAGAGGTGTCGGTGCCGAAACAGGAATGTGGCAGAAGAACTCCACCACGCAGAGGCCTTTGCAAGAGAAGCAGATTCTGCTTCCTTAGCTTCTGCGTTGTTAGATAAACCCATGTGGGTTCTACAGACGCAGATTCTGGGTCCAGGTGAAGTGACTGGCTCCTGCGTGGCCGTCTGTCAATGAGATGCAAAGTGCCTTCCAAAGTGACACTTCTTCCCAGAGCTCGCTGAGGGTGCTGGCCTGGCCCTTCCTTTCAGAGGCTACCCAGTCTGCCAGGCTGTGGCCAATCTGCCACGCGCCTTTTCCCTCCAGCCAGGCCTGCTGCTTGCTTGCTTGTCCACCTGTGCCCCCTGGAGAAGCCGGCGTAGGGCAGTGTTGCCCGTCTGCCACTGCCAGCCCGCAGCAGCCACCTCATTAAAGCACAGTGGCCCGGGCTGGCTGCAGGCCCCAGGAGACCTGGAGGGGGGCCAGCCGGAAAGGTGCAGGCTGTGCAGCTGCCTGCTGCTCTGGGTGACCGCCCTTGGTAGTTTTCCAAGAAGCAGACCTGCCTGCTCTGGCTGGGCCGCGCAGAGGTCTGCAGCTCTCCTGGGGAGAGGCTGGCCACCCTGGCCTGGCTGGTTGGGTGGGCAGGACAATCTCTGCCTGCTGATGTTAAGCAACCTTGTATTGATGGCCTCCTGGCAAAATGAGGGTTCTTGTTGACAAGGCAGGTCTGGCCAGCACATTTTTGTGCGATTATCCGCACGATTGCGTCAGTTGTCAGCAAAGAAGGCTCTTGCAGCAGCAGGTGCGCGCGTGCATGTGTGTGCCTGTCGGCTATGCGTGTGTGGAGGTGTTGACCGCCCTTTGTCACACACAGTCCAAGGGACTGACTCGATCCCCATTCCCCCCTTAGGGGAAAAAAAAATCTATCATGTTTTATAGATTTCTGAGGCAAGAAATCTTCACATTTCACAGCTCAGATTAGTGTGTGCTGTACTCACAAGTGTGTTGTAATTTAATTGACAGTGCCTCATTCTTGGTGAACTTGAAATAACGGTGCATCTCAACATCAGAGGCAACTGGGATTTAAGGAAACACAGAAACTAGGTAACCTCTGGAGAACTTAACTTGCTGAGTCTCTTCAAGGAAGGAGGTAGAGCCGCCCTGTGGTGGTGGCAGGGTCACGTGAGGAGACAGGCTTGGACACTGGGCAGCCTGGTTTAGATGGCAGCTGTGTGACTTGCCAGCCGTGTGGCCTTGGGAAAGTAGAGCAACTCTCAGAGCCTCAGGCTCTCCCCCCACATGTCACTCACGGCTCCACCGTCATCACGACAGTGCAGTGTACCTCTCCTGAGTCTTTCAGCTGGGCGTCCTCTAAGGTCACACTGCCCCAGTCCCTCTAGGCTAAGAGGAAGAAGGAAGGCAGGGTGCGGGTCACTGGCCTTCCCAAGGTAGCAGAGGGAAGCAGTGGTGTCCCTAGCACTTGACTCAATTTACAATCCTTAGATGTCATTTTTCTTCCCTCTCTCAGCCGCCTTCCTAGTTGCCTGCATTTTCGTTTTCACATGTGTTTTCTTTTAGCGATTTGCTTTCAAATCCCTCTCCTCTCCCTTTCTGTAAAATCTTCCCACATGCAGCCTCTTTGAAGCTCCCTGCGGTAGGAAAGGGGAGGAGGGCTGTGCCCCACAGTCTGCATGGCACAGACTTTTGAAGCCCAGTGTGCTGTGGTCCCTGCAATCTTCACCTCAAGTTCGAGTTCTAATGCCACCAGCATTGTTAACTCCTGTTCCCACCTGCTGCAGCACTCAACCTGAGACCATACCAGTCTTTGGTTTTTTTTGTCCATGGGGTGCTAGATGTGGCATCACCAAGAGCATTTGGTATTCTCTGTACCCTCCTTGCTCCATTAAAATCAGACCCAGTTCCAATCTCAGCCCTGCTAGCTCTGTGACCTTTTGCAAATTACTTAACCTCTCTGAGTATTCTCATCCAAACAGGAGCTGATGCACCGAAACAACTGGTGCATGACAGGCACTTACAGATGTGTTTTTTTCTCGGTCTTCCATGAAGGCTTAAGACCACTTGATGTTTCTTTAGCTGGGTGCCAAGGATCTCAGGGAGTGCCAGCCGACACTGCGGGTCCACGTAAACGCCCTGAGACAGCTGGAGGAGTTCTGGGCAGGGACAGTGGTGAAGGCACAGGACCTGTGTGTGTAGAATGTGTTGGGGGTGCTGGTACTCAGGGTGGGGAGGGGCAGGGCAGAGGGAGAGGAGGACGAATGGTGGATGGAGGACCCATCGACACTTGTAGGACTGTGGGTGACGACGCTGCGGGGGGTGGGGGGGCTCTGGTATGGGCTGTTCACTGAGGCGGAACAGGGCTGGGGAGGTGCTGGGAGACACCACGGGGGATCTCGAGGGCCACCAAGCAAGGGCTCCATGTGGGCTTCTGGCTTGGTGGTCCATTAGGAGGAGACCAAGAACAGGTGATGGTTTTGAGCCTTGCTCGTTTTCCTCAGAGGCCTCCTCTGTCTGTCTCTCTCTCTCTCTTTCTCTTTCTCTTTCTCTCTCGCTCTCGCTCTCTTGATTCTGATGAAAAGCAGTAGCTTGGCTTTCTCAATGTGGTGTACAGTGTTGGGGCTGAAGCCCCCTCTTTGATGCAGTGGTGCTTGTACCCCTGAGTGTAAGGGGAGGCAGCGTGTGCACAGAAGTGGGGTTTGGGGGTCAAGGTGAATGGGAGCCTGGGGTCCAAGAGTGGGCTAGGGCAGAGCACATCCCAAGACCTAGGTCTGTTGGAAGGGGCTTGCGAGCTGCTCTGAGGGACCAGGATGTGGTTCTGTGGGCAGTGGGGAGCTCACAGGCTCTTTGGGGGATCCTGATGGGCTTTCCTGGGGGGTCCTTCACGCTATGACCCCAAGCTGTGACTCAGGTCAGACCTAGTGCCCTCTAACCTGTCCCCACCCCGGGAGAGTCTAGGAAGGGACCCAAGCTGCCTTAGCCTGCCCTGACCCAAGGCCCCTTGGCTGAGCTCCGGCCTGCTGTGACATTTCCCACCTCCTGTGTAAGACATCAGCTCCTGATCACACATCCTGGGTAGTTCAGCCAGCCCACAAAGGCCACAGGACAAAGGACACCTGGACTGAGCCTGCTGGGAAGAGTGCTGGGGCCCTGGGCCAATGGGAATCACCAGAAGATGGGGCAGCAGGGAGGGGAAAGTTATAAAAGCAGAAGGCTCTGGCAGGGGGCCGTGCAGGGTGGGGAGGAGGGAAGTTGCCCTGCTGATCCCTGTCTGCCCGCTCCAGGAGGGCGGGTCACATGGAGCCTTGGCGGTTGGCAGTGGGTAAACATTGGCGCTCCACTGGCTTTCCAAAGCCCGAGGGCTTCTGTGGCAGGGAAGGAGTGGGTAGGTCCCTGCCTGGCTTTGCTCGCGTCCAGCTCCCTCCAGGTGTGCAGATCGAGGCATCTCTGGGAAGTTCCATGCCACCACCTTGGAGGGCGCTCCCCTGAAGATGCTGCCTGGCCCACTTGGTGGACTCTCAGAGGGGAGAGAGCTGGCCTGAGCCATGACTGTCCCATCCCAAACTTTCTTGTTGAGTCTGTAAGCTCCTTTTATCATGATGGTAAAGGAGGGAGCCCCCAGAGCAAGCCCCACAAGCTCTGGCTCAGTGAGTAATTAAGCCCTCACTTCAAACAGCCACATCTTTAAAAGCTATAATTTGTAACCCAAAATAGCTGCCTGTTCTGGGAACCAGAGAACCCTTGATGTGTACCCCTTTCAGCCGGCAGCCTGTGAATTCACTTCTGACGCTTGCGTTGCCAGGACACCTGGTCCACGTTGCCTCAGGAGAGCCATGCGTGGGAGCTAGAGCTCCTGGCGGGTGCTTGGGAAATCTCTCTTGAGAATTTAGAGCGGGTGATTGAAGTTAGGGGTTCCCGATTCAGCTTCACATGGCCCCAGCTCTTTGTGTGAGTTCAAAGGGAGTAGTACGGAGGAAAATTGCAGTGTAACTTCAGGGGCAAGTGGAGTCAACCTGCCGGACGCCATTTCCTCATCTATGAAGAGGAGACAGTGTCTAGTGGCAGGGATGTAGGGGAAGGCAAGGAGACCACCTCTGAAGCACAGGGCTCGTGCCTGGGTGCTCTCGGAGGTCAGCTTCCTGCCCTGGTTCTGAGCTGTGGCTCCCCCAGCCTGTAGAGGAGGTAGCCATTGTGTGGACTCAGGTAGGTGGATGGGGACTCAAAGCTAACAGGAAATGCCTCCCTTGACCTGAGCTCTCCTGGGCTGGCATGCCTGGAATTCTTGGGACTGGCTGCTGAGTTTGTTTTCCAGATGTGGAAGCAATTTCAGTTCTGTTTTCATAATCCCCAACTGTTTGCCTCTGAAGTCCACACTCTCATTGGAAAAACGAGGCCATTGGCTCTCTTTGTGGGGCAGGGGTAGATAGCTCGCTAGCCCCTTCAAGTCTGTGTGATTCAGGAAGTGGGCTCTCTGAGCACTCAGATCTGGAACCCAGGGCTCTGTTGGGACTGCGACACCCCCTCTAGGATTTGGTCAGAAGGTGGGTTCACCTCCCCTGTGTTTTTTCTTGGTGATGAGTCTCCTGGGTTCAGCTGCACTTGGGTTACCATTACTAACCCTGGACAGTGGGATGGTGTGGCTGGGGCCTGGGTTCTGGCCACATCAGAAGGGGGCTGGCATCCCAGCTGAGCAGGGTGCCCACGTGTCCCTAGAGCAGTAGGGGCCCTCCTTCCCACGCTGACCACAACAGAGGGAAGAAAATGCTCTGGGTTTCAAGTAGCCAGAAATACTCTCTGGCAGTGAGACACTGGTAATATCTCGCTCAGTCACTGAGTGCTCTGGCCACAGAGGTGGCCTACCCCAAGGTTAAAGGCTTTGTGTGCAAGAACCTGTGGTTCCAGGGCTAACTGCCAATTTCCTCTCTTGTAAACCAGTCACTGTGTAGGTAAAATAACTCTTACATTTGTCTTATAACTACACTAAATACAGTTCTGGGCAAACAGTTGCCTTTGCAATTCTAGTATCTCTGAACTGCACATATACTTCTTTAAAATTAAAACACAATTCTTATACTATTGAGAACACAAGAAAATGGAAATAATTTACTTAGATTGGCATATAAATGGTGCTCGCTCCTAGAACATCATCCTGATCATCATAGATTCACCAAGCTTTGGTTTCAGCAGCGTGTAGAGACTCTTAAGCCCCAGTATATCCAACTGATCATGAAAGAGAATTCAGCACCCCCCTTTTTTTCAGGTCAGATAAAAAATAAATAGCTGGACCCAGTGACTGGCACCTGTAATCCCAGCTACTTGGGGGGCTGAGACTGGAGGATCACTTGAGGCCAGGAGTTTGAGACCAACCTGGGCAACATAGCAAGACCCTATCTCTTAAAAAAAAAAAAAATAACTGGGCATGGTGGCATGTGCCTACAGTACAGCTACTTGGGGGGCTGAGGTGGAAGGGTTGCTTCAGCCCAGGAGTTAAAGGTTACTGTGAGCCATGATTGAGCCACTGTACTCTAGCCTGGGTGACAGAATGAGACCCTGTCTCAAATAAATAAATAAATAGATCTATTCATCTTCTTGATTAGTCTCTAGAGCTCTAATACAGATGCTCCTTGACTTAAGATGGGTTTACGGCCTGATGTGTCCATCGTATGTGGAAAATATCTTGGCCAAATGCGACGGCTCATGCCTATAATTTCCCAGCGCTTTGAGACGTTGAGGCAGGAGGATCGCTTGAGCCCAAAAGTTCAAGACCAGCCTGGGTAACATAGCAAGCCTTCATTTCTATTAAAAAAAATTTTAAAACTTAGCTGGCATGGTGGTGTGCCTGAAGTCCCAGCTCCTCGAAAGGCTGAGAGAAACATTGCCAGAGCCCAGGAGGTAGAGGTTTCAGTGAGCTATAAACCTGTTACTGCACACCAGCCTGGGTGATTGAGTGAGACCCTGACTCAAAAAAAAAAAAGAAAAGAAAGAAAGAAAAAAAATTCTGAAGTTAAAAACGCATTTAAGTAAGAGTGAGCACCTTAATTCCATACTAGAGACTTTCTCTTCCCAGCTTTAAAAAAATGTATTTAATACACCTACCTCACCTAGCAAACATTATAGCTTAGCCTAGCCTACCTTAACCATACCCAGAACACTTACTTTAGCCTACAGTTGGCAAAATTATCTAATGTAGAGCCTGTCCTGAAAGTGAAAAACAGAATGGTGGTATGGGTACTTGATGTATGGTGTCTCTTATTGTACATTGCTTTGGCACCGTCTGTAGTGCCAGACTCCCCAGAGACCAAAGAAATGACCTGGAGACAAGGGACGAGACTTGGGCTTTATTCAAGAACTTAGGGACAGGGAAGGTGGTCTAGGAACAGCTGGCTGGATGGGAAAATAACCCTTCCTGATTGTGAAGGGCACATAGGTTATATAGCATTTTGCATCGGGCGGGGTGTGGGGTTACTTGTGAAAAGGGTGGGGTTTCTAGTGCACAGTGCAGTGTGAGGTGGTGCATGCACACAAAATGGCTATGATTTCTCTCTAGGGGTAGAATTTTTTTGTTTTTGTTTGTTTGTTTTAGAATTCTTCCACCAAAGCCTCATGTAAGTGAGTTTTTTGCATTATAATAAAATGAAGGTGAACCCAAGGTAACCAAAGGTTATGGGCATTGGTCCAGATTGGCCTAATCTAGATTGAACCAGTGGGGGGTGGGGGAATGGAGCTGCTCAAGGAAGCATGTTCGAGAACATTCACTCTTCATAGCTGCAAGATGTGGTCAGCAGCCCGAGAACACCTCGCCTACCTCTCAGCCTCAGCTTGACCTGCATGCCCAGGCATGGAGCCTGAAGGGCCATCCTGGTTGGCTACTCCCAGGATCCCTCCCCAGGCTCCAAGCCCCTGCTTGGGGCCAGATCCAGGATGTGCGCATGTTGGCCCTGCATGCCTCACCCCACACCTTCATACGGTTGAAAAGACTGCTTGCTCACTTCTCAGTTCTTGTTTTAAGTCAAATCATTGTAAGTTGGAGACCAGTTCTTTGCTTGTTGAATTGAAATGACCTTGAAAAATTGGCTTTCAGTATCAGAGAAGTTGGGTGAAAAGCCCAGCCTGAGCTTGGGTGAAGGTTTCCATGTAGGCTTCCTAGGGGAGGAGAAGGGAAGTGAGTTGGTGTCTGCCATGACACAGTACCACAGGCTGGGTGACTTAAACAGCTGAAATCTATTTTATCACATTGTGGAGACTAAGGTCCAAGACTATGGTAGACTATGGTACCCTCAGCGTTGGTTTCTTCCTGGGCCTCCCTCCTTGGCTTGTAGACAGCCATCTTCCCCCGTCTTCACTGGTCTTCCGCTGTGTGTCTGAGTCCTAATCTCCTCATATAAAGGCACCAGTCATTGGATTGGGGACCACCCACAGGACCTCATTTTAATGTAATTATCTCTTTAAATACAGTCACATTCTGAAGTGCTGGGGGTTAGTACCTCAACATATGAATTTTGGGGGCAGCACCATTCAGCTCAGAAAAGTGTCTTGGGAACCTCCTGCCATGATGAAGCAGAAGGGGAGAGTGAGCCTGGGTGAAGGGAGGCCCCTCTGCTTCAGGCAAAGGCCACTGTCAGTGAGGGGCCCTTAGGGATGGCTCTTAGCCTCTATTTTTGTGTTGTTTTGTTTAGAGTTGGATTCTGTCGCTCAGGCTGGAGTGCAGTGACGTGCTCTCAGCCACCACAGCCTTGACCTGCTGGGCTCAAGTGATCCTTCTGCCTCAGCCTTCCAAGTAGCTGGAACCACAGGCATGCACCACCACACCCGACTAAATTTTCAATTTATTGTAGAGACCATGAGGTCTCACCATGTTGTTCAGGCTGGTCTCGAAACGCTGGGTATAGGCAATCCTCTTGCCTCGGCCTCCCAAAGTGCTGGGATTACAGGCCTGAGCCACCACAGCTGTCTCATGTTTTATTATAGTGTGTACTGCTAACAGACTAAAAGCAAAACAAAACAGACAAAACACAGAACTTCTGAGAATTGATTATGACTGCATAGGTCACTGTTGGCCTAGAAGGTTGCAGAGGATGGGGTCTGGCCACCGTTCTCGGCCACTAACCTGTGTCACTCCCAGGGGTTTTGTTGGAGGCACAGCCCTGCGCGTTGGCTCATGTCCTCACCTCCCTCCCCAGGGCTCCAAAGTCCATCATACAGCCCCTCCATCACCACAGTTCTGTCGACCACACAGGCCACAAGGAGTACCCCAGCATGTCACCTGGAGCTCAACCCCCTGGCAAACAGCACAGGCCCTCCTGGAGCTGGCCAAGGAGAAGATGGCGTGATTAGGAATCCACATTGTGCACCTGCCATATTTGCTTTATCTGTGTTTAACTTTTTTTCTTGAACTATTTGAAAAGAAATTAGACAAAACATTATCAAAGCTAAAGACATTTTCCTTCATATCTATATATCATTAACATGTCTAACAAAAGAAATTACAATTCCTTACTACTACCCAATAGCTAGTCCATACTGCAGCCCCCCTACTTATCCCCAGAAGGTCTTTTTTTTTTTTGAGTTGGAGTCTCACCCTGTCACCCTGACTGGAGTGCAGTGGCTGCTCCTGGCCACTGCAGCCTCAACATGCTGGGCTCCGGCGATCCTTCCGCCTCAGCCTTCCAAGTAGATGGAACTACAGGCGCGTGCTACCATGCCTGGATAATTTTTGATTTATTTTAGAGACGAGGTCTCGCCAAGTTGCCCAGACGGGTCTCGAACCCTCGGGCTCAGGCAATCCACTCACCTCGGCCTCCCAAAGTGCTGGGATTACAGGCTGAGCCACCGAGCCCGGTTCCCCAGAAGGTCTTTTACAGCTGGGTTATCTCTTTTATAGCTTGTGTCTCTTGATTAATCTAGAACAGTGGTTGTCAAAGTCTGGTCCTCGTACCAGCAGTATCAGCATCACCCAAAGAACTCTATTAGAAATGCTTTTTTTTTTGCCGGGTGGAGTAGCTCATACCTGTATTCCCAGCACTTTGGGAGGCAGAGGTGAGAGGATTGCCTGAGTCCAAGGTTTGAGACCAACCTGGGCAACTTGGTGAGACCTCATCTCTACAATAAATCAAAAATTAGCCGGGTATGGTGGCATGCGCCTATCATTCCAGCTACTTGGAAGGCTGAGGCAGAAGGATTGCCTAAGCCCAGCAGACTAAGGTTGCAGTGGCCATGAGTGTGCCTCTGCACTCCAGCCTAGGCGACAGAGTGAGACTTCTACTCCAAAAAAAGAAAAGAAAAAATAAAAGCTTTTTTTTAAGCCAGGCATAGTAGCTGTAATCCCATCACTTTGGGAGGTGAAGGCGAGAGAATTGCCTGAGCCCAGGGGTTCGAGACCAACCCGGGCAACATGGCGAGACCCCCGTCTCTACAATAAATCAAAAAATTAGATGGGTGTAGTGAGTGCACCTGTGGTTCCAGCTGCTTGGAAAGCTGCATTGACTGTGAGCATGCCATTGCACTCCAGTCTGGGCGACAGAATGAGACTTCGACCCCCCCAAAAAAAAGAAATGCTTTTTTTTGAAAGCTCTCTCAACCTATAGAAATGCACATTGTCAGACTTCACCTCAGATTGACTGAATCAGAAACCGAATTCATCTAAGTCTTAACAATTCTCCTGCCCTCATGTGATCCTGATGCACATTAAAGTTTGAGAACCACCAGTCTTGAGAAATCTCTCTTTTGTGACAATAGCTTTTTGAAATAGCCCAGGCCAGCTGTCTTGTAAAAAATTCCACATGCTTTTTTGCCTGCTGATGTTCCCTGTGCTAACTTGTAACTTGTTTCTCTGTCCCCTACTTTCCCACATAGAAGTTAGATTCTAAAACTTGATTAGAACTGAGTTAAGTATTTTGATGAGAGTACATCCTCGGTGGTACTTTGTATCTGGGCTGTGTCACACCAGGAGGCCAGTGTCTGGTTCTTCCCCATTTGTGATGTGAAGTTTGATAGCTGCATTTTAGGGACTATAGCTGCCGTTCTCCACGGTAGAGACAGCATGTGTTTTGCTGTAATCTGTAGGGTGATTCCTGATACCATGACAGTATCCGGTTTCTCCTCAACCTTTAACCTCACAGTTTTATTCTGTAGTAGTTGGGTGTACTCTGTGTCAGTCAGGTTTGCATAATTCCGGTCTCTGGCGCTCTCTCTAATTATCTTGTTTGCTTGTTCCTTAAGTTTCACTTAAAAGAGGTGAATTAGTATCTCTGACTTTCAGTTCTGATAAGTTTTGCTTTCTATCTTTTTCTATATAATTAGTTTTATTTTTAATGTCCAGAGTGTGTAATATGAGAGCCAGAGAGCCAGAACTTCCTCCTAGGGACTCAATTTGACAAATTCTCAATTAGCTGGTGAGGCCAGTCCCAAGGAGGGCTACTTCTCCTTGTCTAATCTGGTTTCCAGGAAGACTTCATTCAAGTCCTCAGTGGTCTTCTGATCAAGTGGAGTTATGTTCCTCATCTTCTCTAGCTGTTTCTCATATTCTCCTGTCCTGGCCCTTGAGAGAGAGATACAAGCTTAGCACAACTTTTTACATCTTTTTCTTCAGCATCCTCTTGGGCAGCATATTTATCCTCTAACACAGGAAACTTCAGGGCACTAAACGTCTTCTCAGAGTCATCCACCAAGCCTGCCCTTGGCCACCTTGGCCTTGTGCTACACCCAGTCGATAGCTGGTGGATTCTCAGATAAAGCAGCCATCCTGGAGGCGAGAGTCATTCCAGAATTTCAGGGAATCAGCAGTGACCTTTTGGTTTCGGGATTTGATCTCCACAAAAGCTACCCAGGCAGTGGCTTTTAGAGCTAGTTTTCACCCAGCCATCTTGGGATCCTTCACCAACCCCAGGAGCACACAGTTCACAGCCAAGTTTTGCTTTATTATTTTGAAATTGTGTTATTAGATGCATAAATATGTAGGAGTGTTACATCTTGTTAAACCTAAATTATATTTCTTATAAGTGGCATGTTGCTGTTTTTTCTCTAGTCTGACGATATTTTTCTTTTAATATGATTACTAAGCTGTGCTCGGTGGCTCAGCCTGTAATCCCATGCCTTGGGAGGCTGTGGTGAGTGGATTGCCTGAGCCCGCGGGTTCGAGACCCGCCTGGGCAACTTGGTGAGACTTAATCTCTACAATAAATCAAAAAATTAGCCGGGTGTGGTAGCGCACGCCTGTAGTTCCAGCTACTTGGAAGGCTGAGGCGGAAGGATCGCTGGAGCCCAGCAGGTCGAGGCTGCGGTGGCCAGGAGTGTGCTACTGCACTCCAGTCTGGGCTACAGAGTGAGACTCCAACTCAAAAAATAATTAAAAAAAAAAGAATTACTACACTGTTTTCTTTAACTGGTATAATTATTTGTTTTATTTGTCCCATATAATCTTTAAAAGTTTTATTATTTTTTTTTCTTTTCTTTTTTTTTTTAGTTTCACTCCGTCACCTGGGCTGGAGGGCAGTGGCACACTCATGTCCAACGCAGCCTCGACTGCTGGGCTCCAGCGATCCTTCCGCCTCAGCCTTCCAAGTAGCTGGAACTATAGGCATGTGCCACCATACCCGGCTAATTTTTTGATTTATTGTAAAGATGAGGTTTCACCAAGTTGCCCGGGATGGTCTCGAACCTGCGGCCTCAGGCAATCCACTCACCTGGGCCTCCCAAAATGCTGGGATTATAGGCTGAACCACTGAGCCCAGCCTGTTTTTGATTTTTTTGAGTCAGAGTCTCACTCTGTTGCCCAGGCTGGAGTGCAGTAGCACGTTCATGGCCACTGTGGCCTCGTCCTGCTGGGCTCAGGCAATCCTTCCGCCTCTACCTTGCAAGTAGCTGGAACTACGGGGACATGCCATCATGTCCGGCTAATTTTTTTGATTTATTGTAGCAATGGGGTCTCGCCAAGTTGCCCAGGCTGGTCTTGAACCCGTGGGCTCAGGCAGTCCTCTCGCCTCCGTCTCCCAAAGTGCTGGGATGCCAGATATGAACCACTGTGTCCAACTATTTTGTTTTCAATTGACATACAATTGTACTACATATTTACAAGGTATCCTGTGATGTTTAAATATATGTATCATTGTGGAATGATCAAATAAGAATAATTAGTATAGGCCAGGCACAGTGGCTCACGCCTATAATCCCAGCACTTTGGGAGGCCAAGGCCAGAGGACTGCCTGAGCCCACAGGTTCAAGACCAGCCCGGGCAACTTGGCGAGACTTCATCTCTACAATAAATAAAAAAATTAGCCAGGCATGGTGGCACATGCCTGTGGTTCCAGCTACTTGGAAGACTGAGGCTGAAGAATCACCTGAGCTAAGCAGGTTGAGGCTGCGTTGGCCGTGAGCATGCTACTGCACTCCAGCCTGGGTGACAGAGTGAAACTGACTCAAAAAAAAAAAAAAAAAGAATAATTAGCGTATATATACACACACGTCATTTCTTTGTGGTGAGTACCTTCGAATTGCTGTCTTCTAGCTTTTTTGAAATGTACAGTACATTTTTGTTGTTAGGTCTGTGGGCCAGTGCCTTGGGAATAAAGCAAAGAATTGCATAGAAAGTAGAGAGGAAGAAAAAGTTTATTATCTATTTTCCATAAGCAGAAACGTGCTGAATGCTCAAAGGCAAGCGTGGCGGTGAATACTTGAGGCTGAAAGCTTTGACAGCTTCTTTTGTGGGGGTGGGGGTGGGGGTGGGAGGAAAACTGGGGGCGGGGAGGAGCAAAGCAAGCATTCACCAGAGCTGATGTCATGGTGATGAGGTCTGTTTCTCGAATCTCTGACAACAGGATGGATGGGTGGGTCGTCAGTCATGGTGGTTAATCACATAGATGAGAAGGGCTGGGCTGGTAGCTGAAAAATAAATTCTTGAGAGATGTTAATCTCAATGTCTGACTCGCCCTGCATTCCAGGAAAGGATTATTGTCATGTGTGAGCTCAAGAAGATCTGAGAAACTCCATTCTGGGCTCTGTCATTTCAATTGTTAACTATAGTAACCCTACTGTGTGATAGAACACTAAGAGTTATTCCTCCTCTTGAACCCTAACTTCATACCTATTGGCTGGTGTTTCCCCATTTCCCTTGCTCCCCTCTCCTCCCCAGCTTCTAGTGACCACTATTTGACTCTCTACTACTACTAATACTACTAATACTACTATTTTTTTTTTAAATAGAGACAAGGTCTTGCTTTGTTGTCCAGGCTGGTCTTAAACTTCTGGGCTCAAGAGATCCTCCCACCTCGGCCTCCCAAAGTGCTGGGATTACAGGTGTGAGCCGCCATGCCTGGCTTACTTCTTTTTTTTTTTGTTTGAGTCAGGGTCTTGTTTTGTCACCCAGGCTGGAGGGCAGTGGCACAATCATGGCTCACCACAGCCCAGACCTTCTGGACTCAGATGATCCTTCCTCATCAGCCTTGGGAGTAGATGGGATTACAGGCATGCACCACTACGCCCAGCTAATTTTTTGATTTTTGTAGGAGGTATGGCTATGTTGCCTAGGCTGATCTCCAACTCCTGGGCTTAAGCAATCCTGCCTTAGCCTCCCAAAGTGGTGGGATTACAAGTGTGAGCCACTGCACCTGGCCCTTCTGCTCTCTCCTTAGGTCTCCTTTTTAGATTCCACAGATGAGTGAGATCGTACTATTTGCCCTTCTGTGCTTGGCTTATTTCACTTATCATAATGTTCTCTAGGTTCTTCCATGTTGTTGCAAATGACAGATTTCATTATTTTAAATGGTATTTCATTGCATGTATACCACATTTTAAAAATCTGTTCATGGGTTGATGGACACTTAGATTGATTCCATATCTTGGCCGTTGTGAATAGTCCTGCAGTAAACATGGGAGTGCGGAGATCTCCTTGACACGCTAATTTCACTTCTTTTGGGCATATGCCCAGCGGTAGAATTGTTGGATCATGGGGCAGTTTTTAATTTTTTGAGGAACCTCCATACTGTTGTCCTCAATGACTGTTTTAATTTACTTTCCCACTAACAGTGCTTAAGAGTTCTCTCTCTTCTATATTCTCATCAGCATTTGTTATTTTTTTTTTGTTTATTTGATAATATTCTAACTGGGGTGAGGGGATACCTCAGTGTGGTTTAGATTTGCATTTCCCTGATGATTACTGATGTTGAGCTTGTTTTTTTACCTACCTGTTGGCCATCTGTATGTCTTATTTTGAGAAATGTCTATTCATATCTTTTGCCCACTTTTTAATCAAATTATTATTATTATTATTGCATTTGTTTGAGATGTTTGAGTTCCTTATATATTATAGATATTAACTCCTATCTGGTTTTTTGAGTCAGAGTCTCACTTTGTTGCCTAGGTTGGAATGTAGTGGCACACTCATGGCCACCGCAACCTTGACCTGCTGGACTCAGACAATACTTCCTAGTAACTGGAACTACAGGCACACACCCCCACACCCAGCCAAGTTTTTTATTTATTGCAGAGATGATGTCTCGCTAAGTTTCCCAGTTTGGTCTCGATCTCCTGGGCTCAAGCAATCCTCCTGCCTCAGCCTCCCAAAGTGCCAGGATTGTAGGCTTGAGCCACCGTGCCCAGCCCCCCATCTGCTTTTGATCCTCTTTTATTTCTTTTTTTACTATATCCTTTTGAATGACTCAAGCTTTTTTTTTTTTTTTTTTTTTTATTTTTTTGTTTTTCTCCTCTATTCGATTTTTTTTTTTGAGACTGGTTTCACACTGTTGCCTAAGCTGTTCTTGAACTCTTGATCTCAAGTGATCCTCCTGCCTTGGCCTCCTAAGTAGTTGGGACTACAGACACACACCACCACCATACCTGGCTTAGATTTTTTGGTAATACATAGTTATAAAGTTAGCTTAAAAATTGCTAACTTTTGACACATTCTTGTGTAATTGGAGCAAAAGAGGTATGGTGGGGGGGGGCAGAGGGATCAGGGTGGTTTCCTTCAAGCAGGGCCACCCCACGGTCCAGGACCTGGCTTGTAGCCTACTGGGCTCAAAAACCAGGTCTTACTGGCCCTTTCCACACCCACAGGTTGTCCCTAGGCAAACATGCAGAGCCAAAATGCCCCAACTCCCTTACAGTGAGAAATGTGCCCTGGCAACAAGCTTGGCTGCCCTTTCTCCCCTTGACGGCAGGCCCCTGGGAGGGGTGGTGAGTGCCCTTGGACACGGGCTGGGTTGGAGGTTGAGTGGTCTCCAGCTCTGGGACCAGCTGAACTGAGCCCATGGCCTTCCGAGCAGGCCGGATGTTCTGGTCAGCTGGCCGTAACATCTCTGGCCAGTGCATGAGTGGACGCTGCCAGGGTCTTCCTCAGGCCCGCCCTCTTTGTACTTTCCGGAAGACGTTCTCTCCAGCCCTTCACTGAGTTACCTCAGTACCTTCAGCCCCTCTGCTCAGCCTCCTTTCAGGAAACTGGCCGGTTTTTGGTTTGAGCTTAGCTCCCAGGAGACTGTTTGACGTTTCTTGTTCCCTCCACCCCAACTCCTCTGACACCATCTTGGTGGCAGCTTGTGTGTTAGGGCAAGGGTGTGAGACGGAGAGAGCGATGGCCCAAGAGTTGTGATGGAGCTGGGCTCGGTGGCTCAGCCTGTAATCCCGCGCTTTGGGAGGCTGAGGTGAGTGGATTGCCTGAGCCCGCGGGTTCGAGACCCACCTGGGCAACTTGGTGAGACCTAATCTCTACAATAAATAAAAAAAATTTAGCTGGGCGTGGTAGCGCGTGCCTCTAGGTCCAGCTACTTGTGAGGCTGAGGCGGAAGGATCGCTGGAGCCCAGTGGGTTGAGGCTGCAGTGGCCAGAAGCGGCCACTGCACTCCAGTCTGGGTGACAGAGTGAGACCCCAACTCAAAAAAAAAAACAAAAAATTGTGATGGAAACATCAAGACAGGGGCTGTGTGGGCTCCAGCACCCTGTCCTCTAGTGTGTGCAAAGAGCTCGTCTCGTGACCGCCTTGCTTTATGCCCACAGTGCGGGCGTGCTTGAGAAACGTGGCACAGCTTCAGCTTTCTCTTCTGTTTAGCACCAGCCTGAGCCTTCCCAGCCAGGGGTTGCCAAATCCAGGACTGAAGGAAGGCTGCCCGAGAGCCTTGGTCTCCCCATCTGTAATTGGAGTGTTTCAGTTCAGCCCTCCAGGGGGGTGATGTGAGGATCAAAGCCCACCTGTGTCCCACCTGAGATGGATGAGCATTCAGGGACGCACCCATTGTCACTATTGTTCCCCTCCCGGGATCTGCAGGTCGGGACCTGCAGGTCGCCTCAGGTGGAAAACCAGCACAGCAGTTGGTTGTCTACACTGAGATCTGCCCCTAGGTGCTCCCAGGCAGGAGCGTGGGCCCAGCAAAGGGTGCTTTTGAACTCCTGGGGACACCTTTCCTGTGGTGAGGCTCAGGGGTGGCTCCTGGAGCCCCTGCCTGGGAAGAGAGCGACAGGAGGCTGCTTTGGCTGCCATCCTCTGGGTGAGGGAGGCTAGCTGGAGGAGGGGGTACCCTGGGCCTCTGACCCAGCCCTCAGGCTGTGGACATGGCAGTGTGCCTTCCTGACCAGAGCAGGAAGCGCTGGGCTATGGAACTTTGACCTCACAGTCTGTGATCAGTCTCCTAGGGCTGACTCAGATGTGACATAAACCCTGGTAGCTTAGTGACTGATGTGTCCATGCTGTACCTGATGCTGTTGGGGGCGAGCCGAGGCCTGGCATCTGGGCTGAGGTTACTCGTGTCCAGAAGGCAAGTGAGACATCAGCTTTTCCACGTGGGTGTGTCAGGCCCCTTTACCCTGCCCTTGTCCCTTGGCAGGCACCTGGGCAATCCTATGTTAAACAGCATCTCTCATCAGCCACTGCTGAACACCTCACCTCACATCTGCAAAGCAAGGCCAACTCCAGGGCTGGTCGGTGGCCACAGTAGGAGCCAGCTACAGCCTGGACTGCCTTAATCTCTGCCGCCAG
This sequence comes from Carlito syrichta, assembly GCF_000164805.1. NCBI lineage: Eukaryota > Metazoa > Chordata > Mammalia > Primates > Tarsiidae > Carlito > Carlito syrichta. The sequence goes on along the minus strand of NW_007068165.1, from coordinate 380,950 downwards.
CATCTTTTCACGATGAGAGCAGCTAAGCCTTGGTGGGATATAGGACATCCCAGCCCAGATAATCCCAGTCCTTCCCAGTGGACCTGGGGCATTGACACCCATGAGTTGGCTCACTAAATTGAACCTTCTGTCACTTGTGGGAAAGACCCAGTGTACCTGGGCGTGGTGGCTCTCGCTTGTAATCCCAGCACTTTGGGAGACTGAGGCAGGAGGATCACTTAAGATCAGCCTGGGCAGCATAGTAAGATCCCATCTCTAAAGAAAAAAAAAGAGAGATCCAGTGAGACCCTGACCTGGGCCCATCCCGTTCCTGGGGGGCTGGCTGGGAGTGCAGTGAGGGGGTTTCTTCATGGGCTTGGCAGGTTAGTCGCTGCCCTGCCCCCCATACCTTCCCAGCAGTGGTGTTCCACATGTGCCTGTGATGCCTTGCTGTGATGGGAGCTGGCGTGTGCCCACCCAGGCTATTTTTACTCAGCCTGGTCCCCACAGAGCCATTCTCTGGCTCTGAGTGATTGCCTGGGAGTGTAGCCGCTGCCAGGGCTGGGGGTGGGCGAGCCAGATCTGCGGAGTTTCCTGGACTCCCTCCCCCAGGCAGCTCTCATTCTTATACTTAGCAAAGGTATAACTGATGGGCAGGAGGACCCTCTGCCCGAGTGGGTGGAGAGGACCCTGGCGGTGGGAGAGAGGTGCCAGTGTGCTAAGGGCGGGCTCTGGAACTTGCCGGTGCCTGGCTTTCTGAGGCTAAACCCAACCGACCTCCAGCCTGGGGTGCCGCAGGGGAAGAGGGAGAGGGCCCAGGGCTGGATAGAGGCCAGGAGGCCCCCCAGCTGTTTTTCCTCAACAAGATGACAGTAATGATCAATGCTTTCTGTGTGTGCTAGGACTGTAAAATGCTTAGAAAATGTACTGATTTTGGAATTCCAGTCATAGTTAGCTCTCCATTTTAGAGACAGGAAAACTGAGGTGCTGAGAGGGTCAGTAAACCTAAGGCTGCAGAGTTCATGAGTGGTGGAGGGGGCTCAGACCCAGGCCTCTCGAGAGCTCCTCCCTGATCCCCTCCCCGCTTCTTGCCACGTCCTCAGCATCCTAGAGGTGCGAGGCATTGTCCTGGATCCTTATGTCAGTCCTGCAGGTGAATGCATCATGCCTGCTTTAGGATGAAGCTCAGAAATGACCCAGCATATCCAGTGTGTCACAGCCATACAGGGACCACACAGAGCTGGTGTCGAGCCCCGCGGCTGGGCTGTTTCTCACTCAACCGCCACAGTTCAGCTTGGTTCAACCAGTACTCGTTGATCACCCGCCATGGGCTCCCCGAGATGCTCACCACTTGGGCTCAGACATGGAAAGCCCCATGGCTCCCCACCTGGGTTCCTCCCTCTCACAGGGAATGTGGAAATGTGGTCATTCAGGGCCTTGTGTCCTCTGTATGGTAGCTGCAGGAAAATGCAGGGTGTGGGTGCGTGTGCCTGTGGGATGGCTCCCCATGCTTGGAGGAGGCGGGCAAGGGAAAAGACTAGATGCAGGCGTCACATTGGGGACCTGCCATGCACCCTCTAAGAGCTTGGACAGTACGCCATTGTGGGCTTCCCTGAGGCTGGGACGGCCCCCACGTGTGTCGCTGCTTGGCCTTTCCAGCAGCCCTGAATTCAGCCCTCACCAACGTCCTACAGAGGATGGGGTGACTTGGGGCCTGCTGGCAGGCGAGCCAGCTTTTGAGGCTGGAGAGGGGCCCGTGGCAGGCTGTGCACCTGGAGACCCCACCTCTAGCTGGGGCCAGCTCTATCCAGCCCCAGCTGGAGACGGAGTGGGAAAAGCAGAGGCTGGGGATTGTCATGAGGGACGCTGGCCATGTAGACATGTCCTACCCTGCCCGCACAGCTGACTGGGTCCTGTTTCCCAGCATTGGGTCTCAGAACTCTGTCCAGAAACCTCTGGCCTCGGGTGACTCCCCAGACCTGGCTCCTCCAAGGAGGGAAGGCATCCCTCCTAGGAGGCTGCCTGTCTGTCCAGGACCTCGCTGGCTGACTAGCTGGGGACCCACAGCTTTAGGGGACAGCTCAGCCTCTGATGCACGCAGCCCCTGTCCAGCCCAGTCAGGATTTAAGGCTCCCACAGCAGCTGACTCTTTGGAACCGGTCTAAATTGTGTGACCCTTAGAGCAGCCTCTGAGGTAGAGGTGACTGTACCCCTTCTGCAGCCTCAGAGAGGCGATCGTTGCCCAAGGTCACACAGCTTGTGAGTGGCTGGGCTAGCAGGGACTGAAACACTGCTGGGTAAGGAGGCACAGCGGGCTCCAGAGCTGTGCCTTGCCCAGTCCCACCCACAGGGGTCTCCTGGGCTTGTGGAGGGACATTTACATCTACTCTGTCTCCTCACCCCAGGATCTCTCGGTGGGTGGAACGAGGTGAGCCTAGGATGGTGTTGGCATGTTCCATCCAAGCCTGTATGGCTCACGGTGGCTGGCCCTGTGCCCCAGTGGGATGGGTCTCTTTGTGCTCAGGCCAGGCTCTGGGTCCCGAGGGACAGAGCCCAGGGGAGTCAGATTGTATCACAGACAATGCCTGGTGCTGAGGACACTGCCCTGTCCCTTCCCTAATGGTCCCCCAAAGACCAGACACAGCCTTTCTGTGCAAGCCCTGAGAAGGTGGCCAGGTTCAGCCCCAGGCCTGGACGTGTCGCCGATACTAGGGTCATTGGATAGTCAAACATGGGCATCTTTTTCACACACCAGGGAATAGACGGTTGGGAGCTCTGGGGAGTGGAGCCTTGGGAGCTGCCCTGGGCACAGACTGGGCATCCCCTCTCACCTGGAGGAGGAGGGAACTGCCATGGTGTGGCAGGGGCGTGGAGAGCAGAGGCGGGCAGCTCTCAGTCCTGCCGACAAGCATGAGGGTCATGCTGTGGGTGATGCATGCTGTCTCCCGCCCTGGGCTTCTAGGAAGTGTAAGCAACAGGGGGCTCTGTGTGGCCCTGACCGGCAGGCAGCCTGGTCAAAGCATTACTTGTCTCCTGGACACCCTGTGAGGACGATGTCTTTGTTATGGGCAAGCTCTCCTCTCCCTTTTCCTCGGTAACTTCATCTAAAAAACATAAGAGATGGAACTGGCTCAGAAGGCTTCTAATTTGATTCTCAACTCTCCCAGCTGGGGGGTGGTGACTCAAGGAGGGGACTAGAGACAGCCTCCAGGCCTAGAAGGAAAGGAACTGGTAGCTCCACCCAGACTATTCCCCGGAGAGCCCAGGGTGTGAGAGCAAGGGCCACGGCCCCCAAGGAGGAACAGGGGTGACTTGGGAATAGGTTGACATCTCAGATGGGAACAGGTGGAACGGTGCCACCTGGAAGTACCTACCTCCTCAAAGGCAAAGCGGCCCCAGGAAATAGTTTACCGAGGGCTGCCCTCAGCCTAAGGGAAACTAAATGAAGCCAGAGTTCTTCCATCCGATCGATGATTTTAGCCACCTAAGGTAGGCACATCTTTAGCGGGCACCACCACTGTGCCAGGCAGTGCACTGGGCCCTGGACCCAGCACGGGCAGGTCTGGCCTAACGCTCAGAAGTGCCTGAGGCCTAACATTCTTGCCCCCAGTGTGGCTGTGGCAGGGCCCAGGCAGGCTGGCATCACAGCCTCTGACTGAGATTGATTCTCTGAGGTCCTACTGTGTGTCAGATTCTAGCATGAACTATCTCACTTAATCAGCAAGTGATCCTGTAAGATTCCATTGGCATTCCTGACTCACAGAGGGGAGACCTGAGATTCAGAGAGATTCCAGGACGTGCCCAGAGCAATGGAGGGTGGATCCCAAGCTGTGCAGCCTTCCCTGTACCATGATGTATCCAGCTCTACTAGGTCAGGGTCATTGACCTTGAAGGCCATTCAGCAAGGATGTGCTCTTAATGCAGCACGCCAAGAAGCCTTCCTGAAATCATTTGACTTTCTGGGCAGACTTTGTGATAGGTGCTCTGATGAGCTGACCAGGTGCCCTGTTGATATGGCTGGCCTGGCTGTCACCTTTCTTCATGGATGGCCATGGATGCTTCACCTCCCCAATGGACACTCATGAGACGGCCAGTGTGAGAGGTCTCCGGGACTAGTGACCTGCCAGGAATTCACATGCTTGAGGTCTCGGAGTCTGGGCCCCTTTGCACCCATTTCTGCTGTCCCTGACCCTGCTGATGTCCTTGCAGCCTGATGCAAAACACCAAGCCCTGGGACCTCACTCACTCTGTCCCCCTCTGTCTTTCCCAGAGCATCGAGGTCACAGTCCCTGCCTTTGCTGATGGCGAGCTCATCCCCAGGGAGCCCGGCTTCTTTCCTGAGGAGGAGGAGGAGGCCATGACGCTGGCCCTGCCCGAGGGCCCCCAGGAATCAGACACGGACAGCCCCATGGAGAGCACCCAGAGCCTGGAAGGGTCTGTCGGGAGTGCCATAGAGGAGAAAGACGGGGGTCTCGGGGGCCTGTTTCTGCCAGAGGACAAGTGAGTTTAAATGGTCTGAAGTTCTGTATGTGCTGTCTGGGCCAGAAACGCGGTTCTTGGAAATGTGGTCTAGGAAGTAAACATGAGACACGGGCAATATTGTACCACAGGCAATAGTGTCATGGGCATTCTGCACAACATGAAGTTCCAGGCAGCCTAAATGCTTAACAGTGATGGTTCTAGAACTTTAGGCAGCTGTGCAACGTTCAGTTTTAAATGACTACTTAATGATAGGAGCTGTATGATCTCAATTAGTTTTAAAAAGCGGGTAACAAAGATGGCAATGAGGTATGATTTTAGCTTTGTTAAAAATACATACCAAGCCGGGCTCGGTGGCTCAGCCTGTAATCCCGCGCTTTGGGAGGCTGAGGTGAGTGAATTGCCTGAGCCTGCGGGTTTGAGATCTGCGTGGGCAACTTGGCGAGACTTTATCTCTACAATAAGACAAAAATTAGCTGGGCATGGTAGCGTGCGCCTGTAGTTCCAGCTACTCAGAAGGCTGAGGTGGAAGGATCTCCGGAGCCTAGCAGGTCGAGGCTGCGGTGGCCACTGCACTCAGTCTGGGTGACAGAGTGAGACTCCAACTCAAAAAAAAAAAAAAAAAATACATACCAAAGGCCGGACACAGAGGCTCACACCTATAATCCCAGCACTTTGGGAGACTGAGGTGAGAGGATTGCCTGAGCTTGTGGGTTCAAGACCAGTCTGGGCAACTTGGCAAGACCTCATTTCTACAAAAATAAAAAATAAAAAAAACTTAGCTAGGCATGGCGGTGCATGCTTGTAGTCCCTGCTACACAGGAGGCTGAGGCAGAAGGATTGCCTGAGTCCAGGAGGTCAAGACTGTGGTGAGCCATGATCATGCCCAACCTGTGTGAATCTCTGACTCCAAAAAAAAAAGACCTGAGTGACTTCCTGCTGAAGCGGTATCATCTTCTTTTAGTTTGGTGCTGGCAGAAGTCAGTATTCTTCCTTAAATGAGCCCCCAAGGAATCCTAGTTTCTACGTAAGGATCACAGTGTCAATGACAGGGAGTTAAAGATGAGTCTCCCGGCACCTTGACCATACTTTTAATGGGAAGGAGCCCCTTCCATCCCAGCCCTCACTAAATCTCTGGGGCGTACCATGCCGTAGGCAGTAGGGCACCACCCCCTTCATGTTCACGGCTAAGAAGCCGAAGCAGGGGGCAGTGGTAGCCCCACCTCCCCCCCACATGCCCCCCTCCCTCGCCCCCAGCCCAAGAAAGGGATAGTTGCAGCTGCCCTGGAGACTTGGAGAGGGAGTGGAGGGTTCCAGTGTCGGGTGAGCCACATGCAACTGACAATTTTTAATCATTTTCAGCCTTCAAAAAAAGGTAACTTCATGTGGTTCAACCTATTCTTGGTGCAGGGCTTCTTAAACCCAGGTGGTTCTGAGTCAGATGTTCCGGTGGGCCTTTTGGTCTTGTCAATGGAGAGAGATCCATGCTGATTTCCAGGTGCAGCCCTTCTGCTGTTCCTGTGGCTAACCTGAGGACACAGGGCCATAGACAGCAGACCTCTTGATGTTGTGGCTTATGGCCCGTCCCTTGAGCACTGCCATGGCTTTCTGGGACTCATCATGATGGCACAAGCCAGCAGTGGGTGCCCAGAGCTCTAAGGAAATGTTCAGGGAAGAACTGAGGAGCGTGAGAACTTCAACCTCTGAAGTGCCAAGGACCCTGAGGGCAGATAGATAAGTGAATTAATGCAGCACTGGGAGACTTCCTCTTTAGTACTCTTTCATTGACACTGTGATCCTTAGGTAGTGGCAGAGTTTGAGAATCCTGCCTTAGTCCGTTACATGCTTTTACTGTTTCAGGCTTCCTATTTTTTTTTTTCTTGAGTTGGAGTCTCACTCTGTCACCCAGACTGGAGTGCAGTGGCCGCTCCCGGCCACCGCAGCCTCGACCTGCTGGGCTCCGGCGATCCTTCCGCCTCAGCCTTCCAGGTAGCTGGAGCTATAGGCGCGCGCTACCACGCCCGGCTAATTTTTGATTTATTGTAGAGATGAGGTCTCGCCTGCCCAGGCGGGTCTCGAACCCGCGGGCTCAGGCAATCCACTCACCTCAGCCTCCCAAAGGCGCGGGATGACAGGCTGAGCCACCGAGCCCGGCTCTTCACGTTCTTCATTCCTACTTTTTTTATTCTGTATAGACCTGGGATATACAGTCGACCTTCTTTATCCAAGGGCTCCACATCTCTGTATCTAACCAACTGTGGATCAAAATATTCATAAACAGCCATACGCAGTGGCTCACGCCTATAATCCCAGCACTTTGGAAGGCTGAGACGAAAGGATTGCCTGAGTCCAGGGGTTGAAGACCAGCCTGGGCAACTTGGCGAGACCTTTTCTCTATAACAAATCAAAAAATGAGCCAGGCGAGGTGGTACACGCCTGTAGATCCAGCTACTTGGAAGGCTGAGGTAAAAGGATCACCTGAGCCCAGCAGATCTAGGCTATAGTGGCTGTGAGTGTGCTACTGGACTCCAGCCTGGGTGACAGAGTGAGACTCTGACTCAGAAAAAATCAAAAACAATAAAAAATAATTATAAAGATTAAAAATGCAAATAAAAAATACAGTATAACTACTATTTACATAGCACTCCCATACATAGTATTATAAGTCATCTTGAGGTGATTTAAAGTATACAGGAGGATGTGTGTAGGTTATATGCAAATACTATGCCCTTTTAAATCAAAGACTTGAGCATCCTTGAGTCACTCTTGAGTACCAATGGAACACTGTATTCAGTCTTATTGTATCTAAGGTTGTAAATCTAACTTTTAATTTATATTTATTTTTCCACGTTATTGCCAATATTTTAAAAACCTTTCAATGACTACTTGATATTCCATAAGTTAATAATTAGATCTACGAATACAGAGTATAATTTAATAACCATAGTTTGGTCTAGCTGTGGCTAAACAATTAGGTTGTAACCAGTGTTCTGCTCTGGGGTTACCTTGGTCTGACTCTTGGGCAGAGTCAGTTTCTTAGACAGGGTCTCCAAGGTGTACTTGGCCAGGTCAGAGGGTACAAGCCTGGTCTGTAGTGCCCAGGGATCTTAGGTTTCCCTGCCCCAGGCTGCAGTTGGGGTCTTGGGAGCCCTCCTGACACGGTACTCTCCGGCCCCCAGGTCTCTGGGCCACACCCAGTCCATGACGACCTCAGACCTCTCCACACACTCCACCGCCTCACTCATCAGCAATGAGGAGCAGTTTGAAGACTACGGGGAGGGAGACGACGTGGACTGTGCCCCCAGCAGCCCCTGCCCGGATGACGAGACCAGGACCAACGTCTACTCGGACCTGGGGTCTTCGGTGTCTTCCAGGTGGCCCCTTCGTCTTGGATGGCGTTTGGGATCCAGGAGAAGTGGCAGATCCTATCCAACTGCATCCTGGGAGCCAAGTGGGCCCAGTCCTGAGCCACATGGGTTCTGGTCCTAGGGCTCTGGTGCTGCCTTTGTACCCTGGTCAGGGGTCATAAGTTCCTCCTCCCACTTCCATCTTGAGAAGGAAACAGTTGGCTAATCTGACATACTCTGACATTAGCTCAGTGTGGAGGAATCCTTCAAGCGACCTTCTGTGATACCTTCCCTGGTCATTACTTCCTCTGACACTAGCTCTCAGTCTGCCTTATCTGTCAAATGGGTACGACTCACTGGGTTCCTCTCTAAGTGTTGGGGAAGGAATGATCTATTGCTGTATTTCCCCTCCCTGCCCCTTCTCCCAGAAGGCCCATAGGTACCTGATGATCAGTAGAGTTAGCCCAGTGGGTGGGGCAGGCCCTAGACCCCACGGCAGTTAAGGGGTGATTTCTCTCCCTCTTCTGAACCAGCGCGGGGCAGACACCTAGGAAGGTGCGGCATGCGTACAACAGTGAACTGCTGGATGTGTACTGTTCTCAGTGCTGCAAGAAAATCAACCTGCTGAACGATTTGGAAGCCCGGCTGAAAAACCTGAAGGCCAACAGGCAAGGCCTCAGGGCCAGCAGAGGTTGGGAGGCCGGATGGGCTCTGGAGGGAAAAGCAGCAGGCTAGGCCGGCTAGTGGCCCCTGCTGTCTTGGCAGGTGAGCCCCCCCCCAGCGCACGGTCCACCCCGGGGTTTCTTCTGCAACAGAAAGGGTCAGACTGTTTCTCCCAGGGCCGAGCTGATTAGTGAATTCCTTCAGGAGGAGGGAAGACTTTGTGTCTTGCAGCTGGGCAGAGGAAGGGGGTGGACGAGAGCGGCCCCCTCCCCGGCCAATGACTGTTTCCTCTCTCTTTCTAGCCCCAACCGGAAGATCTCCAGCACGGCCTTTGGACGGTAAGGCCCCCTCAGGGGAAGGGCTCAGGTGCTGTCTCTCTTCACTGTGCTCCTGCTGCCTGGTGACCGGGGCTCCACACCAGCGCCCAGACCCAGAGGTGCCCTGAGTGTGGCTGCAAGAGCAGATGGGCTCAAGACCATCCTGGGGCAGTACGGCCACTTCTTCAAGCTCTTAGCCACCTCGACCCCTGGCTGGCACACTAGGGATGTCTTGAGATACAGCCCTCCCGTGGCTGTTGGTGCCCGTTCCTCCATCTGGAGCCTGTAGCCATGCCAAAGAGACCCTGTTCTTCCCACTGGCTGAGACCCGGGCATGAGTGTGTCCCTGGGAGCAGGTAACTCTGCTCCTGGTTCAGCCTTGCAGCAGCTGACTTCCTGGACTGCTGGGATCCTGCTGGTTCTGCTGCAGGCTGACCCCAAGTCCACTCCCAGGGCTTCAGGAGCTGCCAGTGAGTGCCCAGGCTTGGCCCAGATGCTGGGTGTAATGGGCTCTTGGCATGCCTCAGGCAAGGACTGGCCCTCTAGGCTTCTGCCTGGGTCCCCAGCTCAGTGCCCTCACAGTCCAGCTGACCTCCCCCTGCCTCCCTGGAGTTCCCTGACACGGAGCAGAGTTGGCTGGTGAGGGGATCTAGTTCAGGAGGCCTACCCTCTGCCAGTACGGCAGAGCTGCGCTGCCTCCCTGGGGGCTTCCCACTTGAAAGGGAGGGCTCACCTGCCAGGTAGCAGCTGGCGAGAGCGCACCTGGTGTGAAGAGGATTCTGCGGTGGCGGGAAAGAGCTGTGATCAACTGGCCACAACCGCCAGGGCTCAGGGAGGGCTGTCTGGCCCATCTGCCGTCCTCTGAGCTGGGTGATCTGTTGAGTTTGGGGTTCAGGCGACACTCTCCACCTCTGGCTGAGTGAGGGCGGCCCCCTTACTGGGGGGTTTCTGGCAGGCCCCGGGGTCCTGGGTGCCCTCCTGGCCCGTAGCTGCGTGGCCCTGTCCCCGAAAGGCCCTGCAGCAGGCGCCCTCCTTCCCTCCCTTCCTGCAGGCAGCTCATGCACAGCAGCAACTTCAGCAGCAGCAACGGCAGCACCGAAGACCTGTTCCGGGACAGCATTGACTCCTGTGACAACGACATCACAGAGAAGGTGGGCCCTGGGGGCTGGAGAAGGGACTGGGTGTGCGCCTGTTCCCAGGGGAGGTGGGGAGCACACAGGCTGCTGTCCAGTGACTTGGGAGACCCTGTTCCTGCCCAGAAGTAGAGGATGGCAGCCCTGGTCTCATGCTTCTCCCCTAAACGTGACTCTGTCATCCTCTGTGGCCGTTTGGAGGTCCTGGTCATGAACGTCACAGCTTCAAAGTTCTCAGTCCTGTGGCCTCAAAGGTCCCCTCCTCACCCTTGCCCCCGCTGCAGGTAAGCTTCCTGGAGAAAAAGGTGACAGAGCTGGAGAATGACAGCCTCACCAACGGGGACCTGAAGAGCAAGCTGAAGCAGGAGAACACGCAGCTTGTGCTCAGGTCAGGCGGTCGGGACTTGGGCACATGGGCTGGCCCTCTTGCCGAGGCCCTGAGAGAAGCTGGAGGGGTAGCCTCCAGCTCCAAGGACCTGTGACACGTCAGCCCCATGTCACATGGCTCTGCCCATGCTGGGTACCCGGCAGGACAGGCCTTTAGGGACAGCGAGACCAGTTGGAGGTTGACCTTAACTCTAGGCCTGATGGAGTCCACCCCCAGGTCTGCAGCTCAGGGTGGATCCAGGACAGGAGTTGGGATCCACTGTCTCTTGCTGGCATACACAGGAGAGCCTGACCTCCCTCCCTAGAGACAAGCTGTGCAGGGGTCAAGCCAGTGTGGGTCAGGCGGTTGGAAGGGTCCGGGCATTGCTGTCGAGGGAGGCCCATGGAGATAACACTCCCTGAGGCCACCGGAACAGTAGTAGGTGTGGGAGCCCAGTTGTCCTCACGGGGGCAGGGGGCGTGACACTTGGCACCCTTATCCGGGCAGGGTCTAGTTTTCTGCCTCTTAACAGTGCCCAAAGATGGGCCCTTCTGTAAACCCCAGAAGGCCAGCCTCGTGGAGGGGCTGTTGCCAGTGAAACGGACCCCACACCCATGTCCCAACTAGCCAGTCATGGATTCTCACATGCACAGGGAACTGGGCCCTTTTCTGGGTCTGGGCAGGCTTGGTCTCATTAGCCAGGATGTGGCTGTGTTTGGAGTCAAGGTGCTTTCTAAGATGAATTATTGAGCAGAGGCTGCTATCCAGGAAGGAATAGAACAAAAAGAGGAGGTGAGACCCTGGGCTGTTTTGTCCAGCTGTAGACACAGGCACAGGCCGTGACTGTCCCTCCCTGTGCTGCCCTGAGCGTCCTACCTGCTTGGGTATGGCTCTGCTCCCCTCTGGACTGATAGCCCAGTCTGCTCCTCCATGGCACCTCTCTTCAGATGTGGAGGTGTTCCTGACCAACTGTCAGCAAGCTGCTGGCCCACGGGACTGGCACATGCACTGCCACCTCCCCTGGTGAACATGTCCGTGACTCATCTCAGGGCCCAGGCTCCCCGTGCCACAGCCTGGGTTGGGTGAGGAAGCCCCGGCCCAAGAGCTTGCCCTTGCCCATCCACAGGGTGCACGAGCTGGAGGAGATGGTGAAGGACCAGGAGACTACAGCCGAGCAGGCGCTGGAGGAGGAGGCGCGGCGGCACCGTGAGGCCTACAGCAAGCTGGAGAGGGAGAAGGCCACTGAGGCGGAGCTGCTTAGCGCCAGGTGGGCCCTGCCATCCCAGACGGCCTTTCCATCCAGCCACATCCTTGGGACCACACTTGGGCTGGCACTGTCTGGATTTTCTAGACAGGAGACTGAGGCTGAGGGAACGCCTCATGTTCTAACAGTTCTGCTTGAAGAAGTGGATAAAAGTTGTTCACAGGTACACTTCATATTGGGTAGAGAAAACAACACAAACGCCTGTCAACACGATACTAGGTGAAAAAGGACCAGGCTTGCCTTGGTTCCTGGTTGGCTATGATGTCCTGGCTTGGAGCACCCCCTGCTGTCGGGTTCTCCTCGGTCCCGGTGGGCTGAGCCTAGGCCCCAGGACCAGGGTAGACAGAAAACCAGGGAGTTTTCTGTGGACTCTTGTGCCTTGGGTCTGCCAGTGGCTTTGTCACTGAAATCTGAGGCAGAGCCGGGCTTGGTGGCTCAGCCTGTAATCCCACGCCTTTGGGAGGCTGAGGTGAGTGGATTGCCTGAGCTCGCGGGTTCGAAACCCGCCTGGGCAGCGAGACCTCATCGCTACAATAAATCAAAAAATCAACTGGGTGTGGTAGCGCATGCCTGTAATTCTGGCTCCTTGAAGGCTGAGGCGGAAGGATCACCAGAGCCCAGCAGGTTGAGGCTGCAGTGGCCAGGAGC
>NW_007068165.1:366847-368725 GCF_000164805.1 Carlito syrichta | reverse complement strand
AAAAAAAAAAAAAAAAAAAGAAATCTGAGGCAGGCAGGGTGAGGAGCAGCCTGGCCTGGGATTCCGGGTTGATCCCTTGTTAGATCCAAGACCTTGGGCATACTGTTTCCCCTCTCCACTGCCCCACAGAGCGATGGAGAGTATTGTGTGGGTGAGCTGACACACATCAGAACACCACAGACAGCGAGGGCAGTGATGGTGCCCTGTGCTGCCTGGGGATGCTTCCCAAGCTGAGGAGGCCTCCTAGGCCTTCAGCAGAGAGGACAACTGCCTCAGCCTTCTCCAGCCCCCTGAGGCCTTCCTGGAGTTGGCTAAGCCCAGCCTGGGGCAGGCAGGCTGCAAGGCTGGAAGTTGGGCCTTCATCCCACACCTTAAGCTCTCAGGCAGGTGTCCCCTGCCTGCTGCAGCTAGGTCAGCCCTCAGGAGTGGGGTGACCCAGCCCCTGTGCAGTTGGTGAGGAGACTTCCCACCTCCCCTTTGCCTGAGGCCTGCTTTATTAACTTTCATTTTTGTGTGATGGCTCTTGCTCCAGAAGCTGCTGTCTTGCATGTATTTCTGGAGGCTAGTGCGTGCTCCTTAAGGATGACTGTTCTTACTAGCCTGCCTCCCACGCTTGACCCAAGGGAAGGGGCTGAGACAAGTAGGAGGAGGGTAAGGGGTGGTGGAAGACAGTGTGACTGTGGGCCTCCAGAGAAAGCACAGAAAGCCCGTTCTTGGGAACCGCCTTCTGACCTATGCCCTTGCAGAACCCCAGGGGGCGCCATTCATGTAGAATGTGTGGATGGTGTTCCAGAGTCTTGTGGTTTCCCACCTGCTTTGTTCCTCACCACTGCCACAAGGCCATCTTTGGGTGGTAGGACTGGATTCCTCTCTGGCCACAGCCTGGGCTTCTCTCCTGTGTGCCCAGAGGGGAGGGGAGGGGAGTGGAGACCCGGAAGGCATCCCCCCAGGAAGGAGGAGGTGACTGTGGGGGTGGAGAATGCTCTGCAAGAATCAGTGCCAGAAATGACCCTGCTCAGCTGACAGCCCAGCTTATCTGCTCCTCCTCTTAGGTCATTTATAACCAACCTGAGTACCCAGGCTCTGTCTTCTCATGGGATCCTGATGGGAAAGCCCCTTGGGAACGCTGTCATAGAGGGGTATCACTGGCGCAGCCAATGCCATGGGCTTGAGGGGCAGTGCAATGAAGGCGTGGAGAGGGGAGCCCCAAATGAGATGCAGTGGAGAGTGGGAAGCAAATGTGCTCATTGCCTTCGCAGTGTGGGTTAGAACAGGAGTGTCCTGGTCACAGACAACACAGGCAGACTTTCTCCATCCAGCAGAAAAATGTCCTGTGTTCCTCAGGATTTGAACAACATGTGCAAAAAGAATCTTGGGCTCTTGTTCACAAATGAATGTTTCCTTTTATAAAAAAAATAAGAATAATGTAGTGTCTTTCCTATTTTGCCTTGACTGATGGGAAGCTCAAGGCTATATTAGGTGGGATAACTCTCTCTTTTCTCTCCATTGTTTTCTGGTATCTTCCCTCTTCCAGGAAGCAGGGAATCTCCGCAGTTTGCCAGCCCCTTTGTGGGATCATCTCAGTTCAAAATTTCTGTCCTCCTCCTTTCCCCAGGGTACAGCAATTAGAGGAAGAAAATACAGAGCTCAGAACGACAGTGACTCGACTCAAGTCTCAAACAGAGAAACTGGACGAGGTGAGCCGCAGGTCCAGGCGTGGAGCCGAATCCACAGAGAGGCAGTGTTGGCCATCAGGGCCTTTAGTTTACAGCTTCTGAAATTCTAGAGTATTGTCCTCTCCCACCTCCACAAGCAAATGCAAAGAAATGTGAATAATAATTTGTGTTTCTGAATTTCTTTTCTTTTTTTTTTTTTTTG
>NW_007068165.1:351877-366702 GCF_000164805.1 Carlito syrichta | reverse complement strand
GCAGGTCTCGAACCCGCGGGCTCAGGCAATCCACTCACCTCAGCCTCCCAAAGGCGGGGGATTACAGGCTGAGCCACCAAGCCCGGCTTTGAATTTCTAACTTTCCAAGTTTTCTAGAGTGAATGCATTTGCTTGTACAATGGGGGGGAGTCTTCAAAGGAAGAGAAAGAGGTTATCCTCTCTGTGGGCTAAGAAGTCCTGCTCCACCTAGCAGCGGTGAAGGATTCAAGAGACCGGAGGTCTTTTTTTGAGCTGGAGTCTCATTCTGTCACCCAGGCTGGAGTGTAGAGGCACACTCACAGGCACCGAAGCCTACTGGGCTCAAGTGATCCTTTCAGCCTTCCAAGTAGCTGGAACTACAGGCGTGTGCCACCATGCCCAGCTAATTTTTTAAAAACTTTATTGTAGAGACAAGGTGTCACCAAGTTGCCCAGGCTGGTCTCGAACCCCTGGTCTCAGGCAATCCTCTCTCCTCCGCCTCCCAAAGTGCTGGGATTACAGGTTTGAGCCACTGTGCCCAGCTGACCTGAGGTTCTTTTAGCTGTATTTCTAGAATCAGCAGGGCTCTGGCCACTCCTTTAAGCCGTGACTTGGTGGGCTATATCCAGGGGAGCTGGTCTGACCGTTTGCCAGGCGAGGTGGCTGACCTGATTCCCCAAGGAGGTCCCCGGGGTACAACAAGCCCCTCCCTGGGAACTTGCCCCCCCCACCCGTCTCTCTACCCCCAGGAGCGGCAGCGCATGTCCGACCGGCTGGAAGACACCAGCCTGCGACTCAAGGACGAGATGGACCTGTATAAGCGCATGATGGATAAGCTGCGGCAGAACCGCCTGGAGTTCCAGAAGGAGCGGGAGGCGACGCAGGAGGTAGGTCCTGGGCTGGAGGGTGCCCAGTCCCCACTCCGGCTTCCCTGCCCCCGCCAACCAGCCTCTCTTCCCCGCAGCTCATCGAGGACTTGCGCAAGGAGCTGGAACACCTGCAGATGTACAAGCTGGACTGCGAGCGGCCAGGCAGGGGCCGTGGCACTGCCTCTGGCCTGGGCGAGTTCAATGCCAGAGCCCGTGAGGTGGAGCTGGAGCACGAGGTCAAGCGGCTCAAGCAGGTGGGCCCTGGGAGCCCTGTGTTCAGTGGGGCGAGCGGGTCAAGCCAGCCGCGTGGGTTTCCTGTGCAGGGACAAGGGGGAGCCCAGAACCATAGCACTGTTCCCGCACTCCACCATGTCAGTTCCTCGACTACCTGATGGTCAGGGCTGATTGTTGTCCTATTTCTTTTTTCTTTTTCCTGAGTCAGAGTCTCACTGTCACCCAGGCTGAAGTGCAGTAGCACACTCACAGCCACTGCGTCCTCGACCTGCTGGCCTCAGGTGATCCTTCCACCTCAGCCTTCCAAGTAGCTGGAACCACATGCACACACCACTATACCTGAGTCATCCTATTTCACAGTGCCGGAAAAGCGAGTCACCTCTAGGCAACCTCTCATGGAAACCGGAGGAGCTTTCCCTTGTGTCCATTTAAGGAAACAAACACTACCATCCTGCTTGGTTCCTGGGGTAGAAAATGAGACTATACCCAGCTGCAAATGAGTGCCTGACTGCAGGAGCGGACCCTGAGGCCAAGGTTCCATTTCAAGTAGTTCCCAGGAGCTGTTAACTGGATTCTAGTCGGGGTTGGGGGAGTGAGACCAGGAATGGGCAGTGACTGAGTGAGGGAGTGGTGTCAATAAAGCCCTCCCCCCCACAGACAGAGGACTCTGCAGCATGAATTGCATCTCTCAGTTTGTTTCAGAGAAAGGTGCTAGTGACCGCTCCCTTCACAGTCCTTAAACCCCAGTCCTTCTCCCCTTCTAGTAGGAGGCTTCCAGTGTCCCAAGTGTGGGCATCAGGGGCCTTTGGCAAAAGTCAGAGCGTGAGGCTGGTGCACGGCGTCTGGGCAGGGCACTGTGGGGCCAGCTGTACTCAGAAGGAGGGGCCTTGGACACAGCCCAAGCAGGATGCTGGAGCCTGGCTACAGGAGAAGCCAAGGAGTGGAACTCTCCTGCCTGCCTGGAGAGCCCAGAGCTCTACTTTGCCTCAACAACTGTAGGAAGCTGAGCTGCCACACTGGGGCCCAGGGAGGAAGGAGGGCCAGGATCCGTGTTCTTGCCTGCACACACAGCTACCCTGAGAAGATGGGCCGTAACTCCTCCTCAAAGTCCTGTGAATTCCCAGGACACCAGGCCCCCAGGCCGGGACCCAGCTCTTTTACCCCCAGTGCCTGGCAAATGCTGCAGCCTCTGTGGCCTCCTGAGCTGACCGCGATGCACGCTTGAGGGGATGGTGCCCAAGGCAATCGGGGGTGGTGGGTGGGAGCTGAGGGCACCCTCATCCTTCTCTCCATAGGAGAATTATAAGCTGCGGGATCAGAATGATGACCTGAATGGACAGATCTTGAGCCTCAGCCTCTACGAAGCTAAGAATCTCTTCGCCACCCAGACCAAAGCCCAGTCTCTGGCCGCGGAAATAGACACAGCTTCACGCGATGAGGTAACCAGGTCCACCGACCCTTGCTTCAGCACCTGGCCCCCTCCTCTGGGATTCCTACCCTATTCCCCTCCTCTGGGATTCCTACCCTATCCACCTGTCGTGTTGATGGCCCCCAGGCGGCCCAGAGCAAGAAAACCAGATGGGTCCTGGGAATCTGGGCCCATCTACAGCCACTCCAAGTGACAGAAGGCAGAGCTGGGGGATGGGGCCGCAGATGTTAAATCACCTCTGAGTTTTGCACGTGCTGGTCGGAGCACAGGTCTAGTCAGAGCCAGTTACCTTCATCAACATGTGAGTCCAGGTTGGGCCCAACTCCCTTCCCCCAGGCCCAGAGGGGAGAGAACTAGCCTTGGGCAGCTGCTTTTGCTGCATGTTGTCACTTCATCTCCAGAGACCCTGAGGCTTTATTAACACTTGGGGTTGCTGACTGGAAGCTGGAACACAGGCTCACCCAGCTGGAGAGAAAAGGGGCCCAGCTCTAGTACCACAGCCTACTCATCAGGGTTCACTGGGGTCTGGCTATGAAAGGTCAGGCCTCCACAATGCCCCGGCAGCATTGCGACATGGCTTGAATGGCACTCTATCTCTGAACCTGGCCCTCTGCCTCCAGGTGCTCCTGAGTGATCTGTGCCCCGCCCCCAGCCTCGGGGCAGAGACCAGTATCAGCTATGTCCCAAGGGCCCTTGGGAGCTGCCCTGAAGAAGGGCAGTGTGGGCCTAGGTGAGGGGATGGCAGAGGAAACAGCCAGCCCCCTTGTTTTAGGGAGCCTGGGGCATTGGATGTCATTCTTTTTTTTTGAGTTGGAGTCTCACTCTGTCGCCCAGGATGGAGTGCAGTGGCCGCTCCCGGCCACCGCAGCCTCGACCTGCTGGGCTCCGGCGATCCTTCCAACTCAGCCTCCGAGTAGCCGGAATTACAGGCATGCGCTACCACGCCCAGCTGATTTTTTGATTTATCATAGAGATGAGGTTTCGCTGCCCAGGCGGGAGACCCGCGCACAGGCTCAGGCTATTCACTCACCTGGCCTCCCAAAGGCGCGGGATTATAGGCTGAGCACCGAGCCCGTCCAGATGTCATTCTTGATCATAAATGGCTTTGGCCAGTGTTCTCAACCTTCACCAAAAAATTACCCACACCTGGGCCCCTTCACAAACCAATCACAGTGTAATCTCCAGGGTAGGGCCAGGGCATCTGCATATCTAATGCTCCCCAGGCGGGGCTGAGCTGCTGCCTTAAACTCTTGTACAGGCTCCAAGTGCTGGGGCTGGTCTCGGGCCCACCTCGCCCAGGTCTCCTGAGGGCCATCCTCATTCTTCCCTAGCACAAGCCCAGGAATCTGGGCTCTGTCTGCACTGCTCGGTCCTGGCTTCTGACCAGTCTTTCCACCCCCTTCAGCTGATGGAAGCCCTGAAGGAGCAGGAGGAAATCAACTTCCGGCTACGGCAGTACATGGACAAGATCATCCTCGCCATCCTGGACCACAACCCCTCCATCCTCGAGATCAAACACTAAGATGTGGGGCTGCCTGCGGGGCATCCTCAGGACCTAGGACCAAGGGGCAGACCCCGTCTGAGACGCAGGCCCTGGCCGGGCCTCACACTCACTCTGTAAATGTTTTTCTGGCCACCATGTGTTCTGTTTCCTGGTGTCTATATGGGGAGGCCATGTGCACGAACGAAGGGTGAGTGTGGGGCTGCGGCTGCGCGTAACGTCTGCACAGTTAGCTGTCCGTGCACTTTGTGGCCTCTTTGCAAGGGGCGGAGCATTCTGGAAGTGGGAAGGGGGTCAAGGTCTGCTGTCAGGAATTACTGTAATAACAAGAACTGGAAGCTTGTGTTTCAGGTACTGGTTAAAATGATTCTACCTCTGGGGATAAGGATGAACATAAACTCTAGTGAGATGGGCTCTCTCACCCCACCCCTGCTCTCCTGGGAGTGGGAGCAGAATTGTAATCTTTTCTAGGAGTTTGAATGCCCCACAGTTGTGTCCTCGCCAGCTTTTGGCCACCTTTCAGATTCAGAGAGGAGGAAGGGGCGTATGGTGGCCTGCGGGGTGCGGGGGTGTCCTCACTGGGTGCTCTGGCCAGCAGCCCTCTGAACGTGTGTGCACAGTGCCCAGAGGACTCAGGTGTGCAGAGGGACTGGCACAGGGCCATCTACACTCTAGAGTTCTCCATACCCTCCCGCGTCCTGCTGACCTACCTCCCCCTTTCTGTCCTTGTTTTGATTTTAAGACAACGAAGCAGCATTCATGTGGGTGTGACTTGAGGGAGAAAAGAGGGTTGGGGATGGAGTGTCTAAGGCAGGTGTTGACATTGGGCAACTAAAGAGATAATTTCCGGGAGGGGCACAGCTTCCGTCCCACGACTGCATGTTAGATGCGACTGCATGTTAGATGCGTGGATGGGCCTGGGAGGGGCACAGCTCCCGTCCCATGGCTGTGTCTTAGACACACAGATGGGCCCAAAAGAGGCACAGCTCCCATCCCATGGCTGCATCTTATGGGCCTCTGTCTGGCTCACCAGACTTGCCTCTCTACGTGGCCTGGCCATGGCAGACGTGGGTTTTGGATTTCAGAATCTGAGCTCTGAGCTCCAGTCAGGGGACAGCAAGGCCCCTCTGTTCCAGCTGTCAGAAACACACCCATACTTGGTTCTCAGCCAGGGGAGACACGCAGTGCTGGCGGGAGGTGCCTGGGAGAGTGACAAGAACTTTTGTCTTCCGTCCTTTGGACACATGGTGGGAATTCACACTATACGGGTTTTTAGTGGAATCTTTTGTTTTAGGGAGCTGGGAGTAGCTATGGTACTTGCCTTAGAGTTTTCCAGTTTATCTCAAGTTTTTATCGCTTGTGATTCATTTCCTTAACCCAAATACATATAAACACGTATGGTCTTATTTTCTCCTGGCAGGTCCATGTTTTCTTCACATCTAGTGTGAGAAGGAAGGTTTGGGCATGTTGGAGGGTGGTATGGAGGGGAGTAGCAGAGAAGAAAGGGCAGTGAGGGGGAGCTGGGGACTTGAGTGTGACCCCTGCTTGACAGAGGCTGGGCTGTGGCCAGGATCCGCTTTCATTCCCTTCCCATTGATTTTGCTTTCGTTGGATTTTGTGGGGTTTTTTTTTTCCTGATCCTATGTATGAAATTCGTTACATGCTACAAAGAATGGGGTTGCCTCAGTCTGACCCAGGACTCTGGAGCCCTCCACACTAGGAAGATGAGGCAAGGGGGCTGGTCTTCTGGGAGCCTCTCAGCCCCTTAGGATGCGGTCTCCTTGGACCCCCAAGGGTCTGCGCAGCAGCAGGCGGAGAAAGGAGACAAGAGGAGTGGGTCTTCGGAGATTGCTGGTAGGGAGGAATGGCCACAGAGGAGAGGAAGAAGACAAATCATGACCTGGCGTTGCTCTGGGTTTTACATCGGAAGGAGCCCTGCAGAGTGGCCAGCCAAGTTGGGGTCCTGGCCTGTGGGGGGCTTGCCTAGGGCTGAGTATTTTATGTATAATGCATTGGCGTGGAATTCCAGAGAAGGCTGCAGAGGCCTGAGTTATGTAGTCACAGTATGGGAAGAAATGAGTCCCTGCCATGGGAAGGAGGTGGGAAAGCAGATGGGCTGCAGCGTCCTGCTGGCTCCTCCCTCTAGGGGGTGCCACGGGAACAGACCGCAAGGCCCCAATCTGAGAGGCCCTTGTGGACCTGGCGCAGCGCTGAGGGCCCTGGAAGAGGACCGGCTTTAAGTGAGGGACTGAGTCCTGCATAGCACCCTCCTAGAGTTAAATCCAACCTTCTTATTTTTCCCAGCCAGAATGCATTTTTTATAAAACCTAGTCTGTCACCCTGGCTTTTTAAGATCGGGTATGTTTTTTTAAGTGCTCTTCTGAACTGAAAAGCTAGCCTGAGGGGGACAGGTGCCCCGGGGGTCTCAGAGCCCTGGGTGATGGGACAGAGCCTGCTCTCCCTGTGTTTCTGCCCTTTTCTCTCAGGAGTGGGGCTGCAGGATGGTAGACAGGACCCCCAGCTAAATTTCACATTTCACAGAGATAACACATTGTGTTTAGAGGAAGTATGTTCTACCGGATAAGTTTTTAGAATTCTGAGGAGTGGACTGAATCCTCAGACATTCTGGTGTGGGTGTGGCCCAGGTATGGAATGTCTTAGAACTCCCCAGGTGATTCTCCTTTTGACTATGTCTTACTTGGGGCGGGGGTTGTTTTACTGTTTTTGTTTTTGCTAAACCTGGCAACCCTACTAAGTAGGGATTAGCAGTAACTTGTCTGAAGTGTAGAGGTGTTTTTTGGGTGGGGTGAGAGTTTCTGTAGCAGATTAAAATTTTACATGACACTGAGCTGTCCCCGGAAGCCAAGCAAAATTAGCTGAACTGGGAGTGAGCTTTATATACAGTATCTAGTGGCAAACTAAGCTCCTTGGGACTCAGCTAGTCCCTGTTCGGTGGGAGGTTACAAGAAAGTCGTAGGAAAAATGTTTCTTTTAACTTTGAATTGGCCAGCGTCAGACCTGGGTTATTTTATTTTAAATTAGTAGATTTCCTTGAGAACTGTCACAGGGAAATTCCTTTTTCATGACTTTATTTCTGACCCATTAAAAACGCAAACCAAGCTCAAGAACTAGACCCCAAAGCACTAGATCCTTCAACAGCGGTTTTCAACTTTGGCTGCACATGGGAATCAAGACTGGAACTGGAATTAAGATTCTCATAGCTGGGCTGAATCCCCAGAGGTTCGGGTTTAATTGGTGTGGAGTGTGATCCAGGCGTCCAGATTTTAAAGACCTTCCCACACACTGCTCATGTGTAGTTCGTGTTTGAAGATGCCCCCACCCCCATACACCCATTTTAGGTTGTTGGTCAGAGACAGAGACATGGTAGAAATGGTTTTCTGGGCTTGCCGGACCAGGTGCTGACCACCATAAGTGCTGGGAGTGCAGGGGCCGGGGGTTTCTTTTGTTTCTGTTGTTCAATGGCTTCACCTCCAGAAGCTGGTGAGTCCAGCTGTTCTCACCAGCCTAGAGGTTAGTAAACCTCACTGGGTGGCAAGACCTCTGCCTGGAGACCCCGAAGTCGGTGGGTGGCGCGTGTTGGGGTATGTTGGCCACAGGCCCATTCCAAAGTGTGGGTAGAACTAAGTTGGCTAGGAACTGACAAGTGGGCTTGTCCCCCTGAAAGCCTCAGAAACAGGCATCTATGTGCACAACTGAGCAGGGACACTGGCTTTGTGGGTTTCCCTTTGATCTGTTTTCTGATCATGCAAATGAGGGAGCCCTAACTCTTTCACTGTAGCCAGACTGGCATCCCACCTCACATCCTGAAGGCTCCAGTTGCCTCTGCTGGTGAGTCAGGTCCTGGTGGCCCAGGAGGGCACAAGAGTGGACTCTTTGTCCCCACAAAGGACTTAATAACTGGTAACAGCCTACAGGAGCCAGAGGAGCTGAGTAAAGCAGAGAGAAATTAAGCCCTCTTTGTGTTCTGGGTGTTTGTGGGTTTAATGCATTAGCAAACGTAAAGCTAAAAACTAACTCTAGACCTGATTGTAACAGGAAAGTTTTGTGTGGTCACCATTCCAAGGAAATGATTTTGGTCACCTGGCAGATACATGGTGACTGAGGGCTGTGGTGGATTCTAGATTGTAGAGTGAGGCCACTTGGGACTTCAGTGCTGGTATCCTCCCCAGTCTTTCTTCCCAGAGCCTCCCTTTGGGACCCAGGGCATCCCCTCTCAGGCGACACTTCAGACTGGTAAGACTGCCCCAATGGGCCACCTCAGGTAGGGGGCCGTGTCATACCCGGCATGTCCCAACACTCTGCTCAGAGCGTGCACACAAATGGGGCAGCCAGCAGGAAGCGGGAAAGGCTGGAACTGTGGTGGGTGGCAACCAGTTGGCCAGAGTTGCTGGTGGTGAAAGAATTAACCCAAGTCAGATCAGAGAAGGACAGGTTTATTGAAAGCACTTCAAGGAAGCAGTGGGGAGTGACCGAAGAGTTACCTGTCTCTAGCCAGGGGGTTTGGGTTGTTTTTATGCCGGAGCTGGCCTCTTTCCCGTTCCCACCATGCAAATGAAGGATTGAAACATGGCAGTTCTGATTGTTTGATGTTCGACTGATTGTAGTCCACTCATTGGTCAGTTGGAGGGTAACACAAGGTGGCTTCTGTATAAAATGACTTCTGTAGAAACCAGGGGCCTGCCCTACCTGCATGGCAGGACAGCTCTGAGGCCCTTCTGCCACCATCTCTGTTGTCTGCCACAGGGAGTAGGCTGCTTTCTAGACGGATTTGTTTCTAAAGGCTAGACTCCAGCAAAGTGTGATGCCCTCATCCTCACCAGGCACAAGATTTGCCACATGACCTTGATACTTCGACCTTGAAGGCTCCTTCCCTCTCCATCGTGACTATAGCGTAAAGATGTCTGCCCCAGAGCCACCAGCCGGGGAGGGCATCCAGGCCGCCTCTCCTGCAGTATCCAAGTGCTGTTGTCCCAGGGTGCCCCTCCTGCGGGGGCCGTCTGCTTTGCTGTGCTGCACAGGCTATTCTGTCTGCATGGTTTGGGTTCTTTGTCCTTGTGCCTTTTCTTCCCTGTTGCCACTGTACAGGATGTCCCATGTTACCCACTGCCCCGCTTTTCTACATCTCCTCGTGGCCCTTGACTTTCCTGAACCCTGTAAACATGTATGTTGTATCCACGTGCCTCCGCCAGGTGAGGCCAACTCTCCCGGGAACATTTCCCCACAAGGATCAGGCCCCGCTTCCCCTTGGCTCCCTCAGCCTTGTAGACCTGGTAACTTTGTATAGACTCTTTCATTATTGTCTTAAGTGTGGGGGGCTAGGACCCACGTAGTCCCTGCAGCTAGCTAGAAGCTTTGCATCCCAGTAAAGGGTAGCTTTGGATAAAGCAACTTCTCCCCCAGAGCCCTGCCCGAGCCAATGTCAATGTCAGGCGGAGCGCTGTAGGGAGGCATGGGACTGCAGGGGCCACGTGCACCCCATCTTTCCCCAGAAGAAGCCGTGACCGTGTGTCTCCTGGTGCTCGGCAGTGGGCCCGCGTCTAGGGCCCCCATATCTGGTGTCTAGAACAGCAGCAGGCCCACTTGGGCAGAAGGAAGAAGCTTGTGCTGCCATCCCTGCCTACTGTGGACACCGGCCCAGCCCTTCCTCGCCTGCTGAAGGTGCTCAGACCAGAGTGCCATTAAATATGACGTCAGGGAGTGGGCAGTGCGTTGCTGAGGTTTTGGCTCCCTTTCTTCCAACTCTTCCTGCTTTCTTGGCCAGGTCTCCTGGGGCCCAGGGGGGATAAATGATACATGTGGGGTTTGTTAGATGGCTCCTGTCTCTCCGTGGAATTTGCCTTGAGTTTCTCACCCCAGGAGCTGGCATCTGGAAGTAGGCTTAGCTTTAGGGCTGGGGTGGGTCCTGCCCTGGTGGGCCCCAGGAAAGGAGAGAGTAGGGTGAGACCCTGGGGCTGCAGCCCAGGTCCCAGGCCTCCAGCCTGCCGCTACCCAGAAAGGAACAGGCTCTTGGTGGCAGGTTCCTTCCAGGGAACTGTACTATACAGACTATGGTGTAAATAAACAGTTTGTTCTTCTTGCCTGACTTGCCCGTGAGTTTCTGTGGTTGTGGGGGGAGAGCAGGAAGGGCCTGGCTTCTGGTTCCAAGGCTGGTAGGGACTGACCACCTCCCTTGGGAAGAGCAGGCCCTGCCCAGTGTGCAGTTTTGTGGGGTGGAGCAAGGGGTCACCCTCTAGTCCCTGGTTCTCGTCTGCTGCCCCTGGGGAGGGGATGCAGATTCCAGGAGCCTGTCATGTCACTATTCCAGCCACAGGGCTGTGATGTGTGAAAACTTTGTCCTCTCAGCGAACATGTTCTCTCCCAGAAGAACCTCCCTGGGGTCCACTGGGGTCCCAGTGCCATGCTTCCTCTGCATCAGTCACTGTGACTCCCCCAACTCACAGCCCACATCCTCACTCAAGCCTGGCTTTGAACCTACTAGTGCTGTTCTCTGCCACGCCCTTGAGTCCCAAGGTGGTCTAGGTTGGGCTATCCAGATCCCCAGATTTCTGCTCTCTCCTTGCCTGCCTCTTACTGTTATTGGATTCCAGGTATTGAGGGGCTTCACAGGTCACCCAGGCCCAGCACCTTGGCCCAGACCCTCTACCTCCCAACGCAGGCCCTCCCCAACTCACTGAATTCACGCTGGTGGATTTCTGGGCTCGCAGGTCGTCCTCTCCAAGCACTGGGAGTTGTGTATCCTCCTAAACCTTCATTCCCTCCTTCCAACTAACACACCTACCCTCCTTCGGAACTAGGGCTGCCAGATTCAACAAATAAAAATACGGATCCCAGGCCAGGCGCGGTGGCTCACGCCTATAATCCCAGTACTTTGGGAGACCGAGGCGAGAGGATTGCTTGAGCCCACGGGTTCAAGACCAACTCAGGCAACTTGGCAAGACCTCATCTCTACAATAAATCAAAAAATTAGCCGGGCTTGATGGCGTGTGCCTATACTTCCAGCTACTTGGAAAGCTGAGGTGGAAGGATCGCCTGAGCCCAGCAGGTCGAGGCTGAGGTGGCCATGAGCATGTCACTTCCCTCCAGCCTGGGTGAGAAAGTGAGATTCCTACTCAAGAAAAAAAAAAAAATGCCGGGTGCGGTGGTTCAAGCCTGTAATCCCAGCACTTTGGGAGGCTGAGGTGAGAGGATTGCCTGAGCTCAGGGGTTCGAGACCAGCCTGAGCAACAGGGCAAGACCTCATCTCTACAAAAAGTCAAAAAAATCAGCCAGGCGTGGTGGCACATGTCTGTGGTTCCAGCTTGGAAGACTGAAGCAGAAGGATTACCTGAGCCGAGCAGGTAATGCCACTGCACTCCCAGCCTGGACACAGTGAGACTCCGGCTCAAAAAAACAAACAAAAACGGGCTCCCCAGGTAAATCTGAACTTCAGATAGTCAAATGAGCCTCATCTTAACTTGATTATACCTGCAAAGATCCTATTTCTAAATAAGGTCACATTCACAAATGCCAGGACTTAAGACTTTCAACATATCTTTTGGGGGGACAAAATTCAACTCATAAACACCCATTAAAGGAGGTTCTTGGAACTACCTCAGTTTACCATTCTGGAGAGAGATGGGAGCAAGCCCCAAAGTGTGTCCAGGTTGTGCACTCTGCACAGGTGGGTTCCCCACTCACCAATCTGGAGAACATTTCTTGACAGCCCTATTTTAAAAATGACGTTATTCCTGCGCCCCCTAGAGGTGACAGCACCCATGAAGGTGTTTCATTGTTGGATCCCATCAACCCCCCAGGCACTCGGGGGGGGTATCTTAGGGCCATCTGCTGGGCCCAGGCCAGAGTCTCCTGAATGGGCCAAATATCTGGGCACAGAAATCACTTAACTTGCATAATCTAGCACACTGTGCCAGGCAGTGAGAATTGGTACAGGTAAGGCCTCTGTCCTCTGGAAGTCCCCAGGCTCCTGGGGGAGGGAGAGACACAGCTGATTTCTAGGATCATGAGCAGCACCAAAGGGAACATCACTTTGGGAGCTGGGGGCAAAGGGATTGAGCCCAGGCAGGCATCAGGGGTGGCTTCCCCCGAGGCAAGGGCCTTTCAGCAGGGAGCCGAAAGACTGTAGGCTCGATCCAAGGGAAATGCATGCGAGGAGACCTGTAGCAAGCACAGCCCTCTCGACACTAGAGTGGGGTGGGAGGGCTGCAGCCAGCCAGGTAGTATACAGCCTGGAGGGCTGAGTGTCTCTCCTCGCTGGACCTCTGGGTGACTTTTTTGGAACAGGTAAACATTATGCACAAGCCCTTTGAAATCTGGGGCCCTCGGCCTTGCTGGGCGGGTCTACCAGAGCCACCTATTTCCTCAGAGGACACCGAGGGTGGAAAAAGCCATTCCCACAGTCCCTCAGTTTCAGAGCCAGGCTGTGTGTGTTGGGGGGGCGGCTTGGAAGCAGCGGGCAACAGCAGGACCAACGGGTGCATCCAGAGGCCCAACCGGTCAGAAGCCGGGGCATTCTGAGATGGCTGAGGTAGGTTCCTCCCTCTCCATTCGTCCAGCAGGCAGCCTTGTCTGCTCTTCTGAGGGGGGGAAGTTGCTTCGGCTCCATTCCTCCCTCTCCCACTTGCCCGTCCCCCATCCGTGTGCCTGACCCAGCACGTGGCCCACAGCAAGCACAGCTGAGGTGGTTGGCAGTAGTTTACATTCAATCAGGGAAGGCTTACTCTGTGTCAGGAGTGTGCTAAGAGCTTTGCATGGACCAGTCATCCAATCCTCACAGCACCCTGTGAGGTGGGTAGTATTACAGAGGGGGAAACTGAGCCACTGCAGGTGACCTCACTGGCCAGAGGTCATCTCATATGTCTTTGCATCCCCCAGGGCTGAGTCCAATTAGTGTCTACACTCAAAGTCAGAGCTAATGAATGACAGATGTGATTGTCTCCAAAGATAGGCACCATGGATGCATGCCCTTCCTGGGTGCGGCCGCTCCCCCACTGAGAGATAATTTATTCTCTCTCCCCTAGAGTCTGGGCTGCCCCAAAGCCTGCTACAACAAATAGATGCAAAAATACATCACTTAGTCAGGCATTGTGGCACATACCTGTAATCCCAGCTTCTCTGGAGGCTGAAGCAGGAGGACTGTTGAGCTCTGGAGTTCAAGTCCCGCCGGGGTAACATAATTTTATAAAAGAGGAAACAAAAAAAAAAATTTTTTTTTAGACCACCCTGCTGAACTGAGCACAGGGAGCACAAAAGCACGGCCAGGACAAGGAAACAAAATTTTTAAAAAGAGGAAACAAAAAAATGCATCGCTTGTGACAGAAGTGACATTCTGGAACTTCTGAGCTCTGGCCTTAAAAGGATTAACGAATCAGAGTGGCAGCTCACACTTGCAGACCCAGCTACTTGGGAGGCTGGGATTGGGAGAGAAAAGAAAAAAACAAAAACAAAAAAACTGTGCTAATCCTCAATGTGAAAAGCAGTCCAATTTTGTGGCAGAGAGGAGCTAAAAACAGTTTAAATTATTCCTTTTAAAAATCAAGCTGCAAGCTCCAAAACCTGCAAGACATGGGTCTTGAGAAAACCAAACAGCCAAAGGTCACTTTCCTGGAAATGCAAGATAGTAATCCATTCACATCCTTACCCCCACATCCTCTCTTTGTGAAGTTATTGGTTTGCAACCCCTGCTTGTCATGTAAACCCTGGAGATAATTCGTTCTTTGAAAAATCTGGTTTTGCTAAATACCACCTTACCAATTCCAAAGAAAAATGTATAGCCATACAACCCGACCCCTCCCTTACCTAAACTAACAGATAAAACCCCTCTCCTCTTTCTCCAAGTTGCTCAGCCTTGGAGCATTAGCCTACTGAGTCACGCCGGAAACCGCTACTTCCTAAAATAGCCTCGGTGCCTAAAATAGCCTCGGTGCCTAAAATAGCCTCGGTGTCACCGTTTCTCTGTTTTCCCGCAACAATTTAACGTCTAAAAACGTGGCCATCCATATACTCTCCAAAAGGTCTCAAGTTGCACTGACACCCCTGTGAACAACAGCCTTGCTTTATAGCTTTCCTGGTGGCTGCGACACTTGATCAAAGGGCAAAGTGTTAGGTTGCTACTATACCACAGAAAAAGGGTCAAGCTGGCATTTCACTCCCTTGTTAGCGTTACCAGTGGATAATGGAGAAGCCTGTTCAATTTTTCATGACTGCAGTGCTGTGGCTAATGGCTAACTCTTCCATTTTGTGGATGAGAAAACTGAGACTAAATGCAGACTGAAGGGATACGTTTACCCAGCATCACTAAAGTGCTACTTACTCCATGCAAATAACCACCAGCCCCCAAACCTACAGGAAAGGTGTGTGAATTGCTTATGGCCTCCCTCCCTTGTCAGGTGTCAGTGAACTATTATCACTAAGTAACAAACCACCCTCAGGTCCTAGCTCACAGCAAAGATTTACCTTCTTGAGACTGTGGTAGGCTGGCAGTTCCTCTGCTGTCCATGCCTGGGCTCACGCTTGCAGCTGTGGCCAGGTGAGGGGTCGGCTGGGCTGGAAGGTCCATGATGGTGCCCTGACGTGCCCTGGCTGTTAGCTGGGACAACACCTCGTGGCTCCTCATCCTTCAGGGATAGGCTGCCTTCCTTACATGGTGCTCCCAGGACAGAGTTCTAAGACAGCGGAGGCATAAGTTACAGGGTCTCTTGGGGACTTAAGCTTCAGAGCTTACATAACATCACTTTTGTTGCATTCTTTGGTCAAAGCAAGCAGCATGGTCAGCCTGTACCAAAGAGCGGGGGGG
>NW_007068165.1:349420-351857 GCF_000164805.1 Carlito syrichta | reverse complement strand
GGGGGGTCGGGGGACACAACACTCTCCACCTCTGAATGGGAAAAGCTGCAAAGAATTTATGCATTTAATCTACCCTCTTTATTTAAAATTGCAACCCTCCCTCCCTACCCCAGGACTTTCTGTCCTCCTTCCCTGTTCTGTTTTTTTCTCCCTTGTACTTATCACTATCCAATATACTATATGTTGTGCTTATTTATTTAAGATTGAGGTTGGGCTTGCTGGCTCACGCCTGTAATCCCACCACTTTTTGAGGTTGAGGCTTCATTTGAGGCCAGAAGTTCAAGACCAGCCTGGGCAAGATAGTAAGAGCCTCTTTTTACAAATATATATATATATAAATTTTTTTTTTTTTTGAATTGGAGTCTCACTCTGTCGCCCAGACTGGAGTGCAGTGTCCACTCCCGGCCACCGCAGCCTCGACTTGCTGGGCTCCGGCGATCCTTCCGCCTCAGCCTTCCAAGTAGCTGGAACTACAGGCGCACGCTACCATGCCCGGCTAGTTTTTGATTTATTGTAGAGATGAGGTCTCGCCAAGTTGCCCAGGCGGGTCTCGAACCCACGGGCTCAGGCAATACACTTACCTCAGCCTCCCAAAGCACAGGATTAGAGGCTGAGCCACTGAGCCCAGCTAATATATATATTTTTAAACTTTGCTGGGGATGGTGGTATGTGCCTGTCCTAGCTACTCAGGAGGGAGGCTAAGACTAGAGGATTATTTGAACCCAGCAAGTCCAGGCTGCAGTGAGCTATGATCGTGCCACTGCACCGCAACCTGGGCAACAGAGTGAGACCCTGTCTCAAAAACAAACAAAAGAATGGAAGTTCCACGAGGACAGGGATCTGTGCTGCTCAGTTCACTGCTATAGCCCAGCATCAAGAACAGCATTTGGCACATAATGGGTGCTCACTGAGGATAAGCTGAAGGAATGACAAGCTGGATGCTCTTACTACCACGCGCATGGAGGTGAGTAGAGCCACACCTGACCACTGGGAGCTCTGTGTTCAAGAACCAGCTCCTCGGCCTACCCAGCTGGGAAGGGAGCCTGGATGGACCCACGGGGACCCCACCAGGACCCCACCAAGAGCAACCATAGTGTGGCCCAAGGTTGATGGGGGCTCACAGCAAGGGGTCAGAAAGGAAAGGGTTCAAGAATTAATTTTTTAGCTTTTTAAAACAACAGATTTTATTTAATTTTATCTTTTTTTTTTTTTAGCAATTTTAGGTTCACAGCAAAAATGAGTGCTCAGTCTAGAGGGTTCCCACACGCGCTCTGCCCCTCCACACGCACAGCTTCCTGCACCAGAGGGTGTGTCTGTCCTCACTGATGAAAGAGCCACTTTAAGGACATGGGAAGTGCTTATCCTACAACGAAAAGTGAGAAAAGTCACGACACTATGAAACATACAAACATGAAAATCAGAGCCTGATTCTTTCAACTGTATTATATATACTCCATTTCACCAAATTTACCAGATTGATTTTTAAAACTGTTACTGTATATGTCACTAAGAAGGAAAAAAAGTCACTGCCAATTAATTGTAAGATTTCATCAATTTTAACAGTGATCATCCTGATTCAAATTTGTTATAATGTGCAAAAACCTTCTATCTTCAGAATAAATGAATTACATTGTTTTATACAGACACCAGCACACACAAAGTGCTTCTCTCTAGTGGTGTGACTTGGGGTCCTTTGATTTTCCTCCTTATACTTTTAAAACTTTCCAGTCTCTTCAACAAATCATGCTGGGAAAACTGGATATCCACATGCAAAAAATAAAGATGAGCCTAGCACCATATGCAAAAGTCAACTCAAATGGATTAAAGACCTAAACATACAACTTGTGACTATAAAAATCCTAAAAGAAAACAGAGGAAAAGCTTCATGACATGAGACGTGGCAATGATTTCTTAGATATGACACCAAAAACAAGGACAGACAAATGAAACAACATCAAACTTTAAAACTGCACAGCAAGGGAAATAACAGAGCGAAAGGCAACCGGTGGAATGGGAAAAAGCATTTGCAAACCAAATATCTAATAAATTTAAATAACTCCTACAACTCAACAGCAAAAAACAACTCAATTTTAAAATGGTGCTGCAATAAGTGTGCAACAGCAACCCATGGGAAACAACCAGAGTGCCCACCAACACAAAGTCAGCTAGAAAAATCATCGTGCTCCATGCTAAAAAGCACCCAGCATATGATGGAAATAAACGATTTGTTTAAGTTCATGAATCATTATTGGAGGAGAAATAATTAACAGAATGGCATGTACAGTCTGATTTTTTAAATATTTAAGACAAAATGTGTGTGTGTCACGTTCTCACTCATAAGCGGACCTTGAATAGCTAACAATACTGTAAGAAAGGGATTCTTTTTTTTTTTGAGTCGGAGTCTCACTCTGTCGCCCAGACTGGAGTGCAGTGGCCG
>NW_007068165.1:345997-348830 GCF_000164805.1 Carlito syrichta | reverse complement strand
GGCCGGAAGCGGCCACTGCACTCCAGTCTGGGCGACAGAGTGAGACTCCAACTCAACAACGACAACAACAACAACAAAACAGGAAATAACAAGTATTATGGAGGATGTTGGAACTCTTGTGCGCTGCTGATGGAAATATGAATGGTACAGTCGCCATGGTCAACAGTATGGAGACTCCTCAAAAAATTAAACAGAATCACCTGCTGGGTGCAGTGGCTTATGTTTATAATCCCAGCAATTTAGGAGGCTGAGGTGAGAGGATCACTTGAGCCCAGGAGTTCAAGGGCAACATAATTGAGACCTGTTCTCTACAAAGAAAAAAAAAATAGCCTGGTGTGATGGAGCATGCTTGTAGTTCCAGCTACTCGGGAGGCTAAGTACAAGGATCACCTGGGCCCAGGAAGTCGAGGCTGCGGTGGCCTTGAGTATGCCACTGTACTCCAGCCTGAGTGACAGAGTGAGACCCCCGACTCAAAAAAAAAAATACACACACACACACACACACACACACACACACACACACACACACACAATTACCATATGATGCAATAGTCCCACTTCTAGGACTATTCTAGGACTATAACCTAAATAAATGAAAACAGTATCTCAGAAATATTTGCATACCCATGTTCATCAAAGCATTATTCACAATAGCCAAGAGGTGAACGCATCTGTCCACCAACCAATGAAGATGTGATACATACAATGGAATACAATTCACCTTACAAATGAAGGCCTGTCAAATGCTTTCCTGAACATGCTCCGTGAAATAAGCCAGTCTCAGACAGACATATATTGCCCGATTCCACTTAAATGAGGTATCCAGAGTAGTCAAATTCATTGCAACAGGAAGTAGAACAGTGGTTGCCAGGGGCAGGGGGAGAAAGGAGAGGGTAGGGCTGCTCAAAGGCTACAGGGCTTTAATTCTGCAAGATGAAACAGTTCTGCAGACTGGTCACACAGCAACAGGACTGCACGCAACACTGCTAACTGTACACTTCGACATGGTTGAGGTGATACACAGTGGGTGCCAAAAAAATACACATTTTAAGAAAGGAAAAAACAGTATTAAAATTGTAATACTCAGTAAGATGAATACAAGTCACAGTTGACTTCTGCAATTACAAGAGGTGCTCAAAGCGGTTACCATCAGCATCCAGACACTTCTGATACTGCAAACATCTCTTAAAATATGTGTACATTTTGGGGGGTCACCCCTGCTGTTTTATGTGATTTTTTTTACCACACACAAAAGAAAGGTTTTGCCAAGTCTCCACAATTTGTATTTTGTTAAAGTTCTACACATAAACAAGACTGAATTTGGCAGCAGTGGTGGCAGGGTGGGTAACAGCACAAATGGCCTGGTCCGAGCTCCCTCCTGGAGCTGCTGTGTGTGGGAGGGCTGGGCACCCCCTGCCGGTCTGCAGCTCAGCCCTGCCCTGCTTCTCTCCCCCCCCCTTGGAATAGATGCTGTGGCCACAAGGGCAAAGGAGGACAGAGGACCTAACTCCCCCACCGCCTTTTTTTTTTTAGGTTAAAGAAAATAGCTCCTGTAATCCCAGCACTTTGGGAGACCGAGGCGAGAGGATTGCCAGAGTTCAAGGCCAACCCCGGCAACTTGGTGAGAGACCTCGTCTCTACAATAAATCAAAAAATTAGAGAGGGTGGTAGCGCAGGCCTGTGATTCCAGCTCCTTGGAAGGCTGAGGCGGAAGGACCGCCTGAGCCCAGCAGGTCGAGGCTGTGGTGGTCGTGAGCCTGCCACTGCACTCCAGCCTGGCGACAGAGTGAGACGCCTACTCAAAAGAAAAAAAAAACAAAAACAAGTCGTACTCGGTGGCTCAGCCTGTAATCCCGCGCTTGGGGAGGCCGGGGTGAGCGGACTGCCTGAGCCCGCGGGTTCCAGACCCGCCTGGGCAACTTGGCGAGACCTCATCCCTACAATAAATCAAAAAATCAGCCGGGCGTGGTAGCGCGCGCCTGTAATTCCAGCTACTCGGAAGGCTGAGGCGGAAGGATCGCCGGAGCCCAGCGGGTCGAGGCTGCGGTGGCCGGGAGCGGCCACTGCACTCCGGTCTGGGCGACAGAGTCAGACTCCAACTCAAATAAGTAAACAACCAAACAAACAAATAAATAAAAATAAAAAACAAATAAAAGATGGCAACAAAAGCGTACAGTATCCCAATAAGCACTCTTGGTGCTCACCTTTCGCCACTTTCATAGACTAGAAAGCACACATGACCAGCTAAGTGAAGAGTCCCCTCTGGCCCCGGCCCCAGTCCCAGGGTCCCTCTTTCTATTTTCCCCACAAATGTTCACTTTTACCTGCTTTGTCTCTCCCTTTGCTTTACTAAATGGCACGTGTCGTCCCCTCTTGTTTGATCACAGGCGCCTCCGCGTTCTATCTACGCGGATAACCAGCCAGTCCCCTACATCGGGACCGTTTTCCTGTAGTCGCGGCCCGCGGATCCACGGTGCGGGCAGGCCATCCGACTCCCCCATTCGGGCCGCCTCCGGTCGCCCCTCTCGCTAGCGGGGTCCCCAGGAACGCCCCGGGGCCGTCTCCTCGTGTGCCCATGTCGGTCCCTCCGAGGCAGGGCCGTCCAGCCTGCACAGAGCGTCACTCCGAGTCCACTCTGCCGGGGCTGCAGAGGAAGGGTCGGCGCGGGCAGGTCACCCCCGGGCGCCCCGGAACCTGGCCCAGCCCTCGGGGCGCCCCGCATCTTCCTCCAGGCGCCAGCCCGGACTCCACCGGCCTGGCTCGCGCTCTGGCGCCCCCGCGCGCTCTGCCCACCCGGACCCAAGCGACTCCGCCAAGGTTACACGGCCGGGCC
>NW_007068165.1:338141-345870 GCF_000164805.1 Carlito syrichta | reverse complement strand
CTGTCAGGCGCGGTGGCCAAGTGGTAAGGCGTCGGTCTCGTAAACCGAAGATCGCGGGTTCGAACCCCGTCCGTGCCTGGGACCTGAGGTCGGGGTCTGGCCCTGGGATGCTACCTGTCTCCACGTGCGCCGTCCCCTCTTCTACGCGGCATTTTTTCCTTTTCGGGTTATGTCCAGGCGCCCGCCGGCCCCGCCGGGTCAGTGAACCCGGGCGTGACCTGGGTACCGGGTCCGTCTTGCGGGCGGGCGGGCGGGCGGGCGGGCGAGCCGGCCGGCCTCCGCGCCTCCCATCCCCCAGCCGCACTGCAAGACGCCATCGTCTTCGCTGCCCCACATGGGCACGCCGAGGCCCGAGGGGAAGGGCACGCGCTGGGCGTGGTGTTGCCCGCGGGGACTTCGGTCCCACCCGACTTGCGTGTGTGACGGGCAGGGCACCTTTCCAGAGAGGGTGTCGGAGTTTCTGGAGCGGTGATGTCTGGACTCTTTCTGCTCCTGGGAAGGCGGGTTCTGCCGCCGGCTGCCCTCTTGTCTACAAAGCATCCCGCGTCGTCCAGCTGGTGGGTGCTTCTTCCTTCCCAGCCTGGCGACCTGAGCCTTCGAATCTGGCATATGACACTCCTCGTGTAATATGATCTGAGTACTTCCCATTCCTGGACCCTCTTTTTGACACACTCTCGTCTGTCTGCCCCTCCCTTCAATTGTAACACTCATTGCTGAACATGCTACTCCAAATAGTCTCATGAATGAAACTTCACCGCCCCCATTCTGCACGCATACTTCTGGTAATGTCACCCCCCAAAAAACACATGACCTTTCTTGAGGCCTGTTGCATGTTGGCCATGAGAAGCTTCAGGTGGATTGATTGTTGGCAGTGTCTCAGGTTGTCAGAAGACAGGGTGAAGGGCCCCGGCAGCAGGAAAATAATTGACTTTTCCCCCAAGATTCTTTTTTCTTTTTTGAGTTGGTGTCTCACTCAGTCGCCCAGACTGGAGTGCAGTGGCCACTCCCAGCCACCGCAGCCTCGACCTGCTGGGCTCCGGCGATCCTTCCGCCTCAGCCTTCCGAGTAGCCGGAATTACAGGCATGCGCTACCATGCCCAGCTGATTTTTTGATTTATTGTAGAGATGAGGTCTCGCTGCCCAGGCGGGTCTCGAACCAGCGGGCTTAGGCAATCCAATCACCTCAGCCTCCCCAAGATTCTAATAAACAGAAGAGACCCTCTTGGCTTTTGAAGGTAATGCAGAGCTAGGGTGTCAGTGTCATTATGAAATTGTTAAGAAATACACATCAGGTCCCTTTCTGACAAGTGCCGTAGCCTAGACAGAGTCCATGAAGGAAAAAGTTCCTGCACTCCTGCATGTTGCCTTGAACCCTGTACATTACTCTGAATTCTTGGTGAGAAAGAGCTTCGAGGCTGGACACTGGGTTTCCTTCAGTAGCTGGAGCAGGGAATGCCCCCAACAAGGAGGCTGGGGGAATGAGCCAAACCAAAGGCAACATAAAAGAGGGGCCAGGTACAGAAGATGTCAGTGGGAACTTAGGTTCCCTAAGTGATGGGCCAGAGGCAGCAGGCACATATGGAGTCCAGGTCAAGGTTGGGCAGAGGAGAAAAAAGGGCAGGCAAGTCAGATGCAAGTGCCAGGTTGAGTCCAGGAAGAGAGATCACGCAATGAGCTTGAAGGCTGGTAGGTGTCCACATGCACTCTGTGGAGTTGGAGCCATGTGGTTGGCTTAAAGGGTGAGGTGGAGTGAGGCTGGGTAGGAAGGGACACCTATGGTGAGCTGGCTGCAGGACCTCCATCCAATCCCCTCCCTTTCCTAGACTTCAGACTCCTTAGTTGCAAAATTCTACAGTTGCAAGTGATAGTCTCTAAATGCCTGGTGTCCTGAAATACCTCAGAGCCCAGACCTTGCAGAAGCAAGGGGACCACAAGCTGTCCCACCCATCTCTTTCCTGGTGGCCAAGATGGTGAATCATAGTAGCCCTTTCACAGTAGGGCTTGGTCATTTGACCTCATGATGGAATCTATGTGACCCTGGCTTCTCCATCCAGAGAGGTTTTTATTTTTTGTTTTTTTGAGTCAGGGTCTTACTCTGTCACCCAGACTAGAGTACAGAGGCACAATCACGGCTCACTGCGGCCTCAGTCTCCTGGACTCAGGTGATCCTCCTGCCTCAGCCTCCTGAGTAGCTGGGACTGCAGGTGTGCACCAACATGCCTGGCTAATTTTTTAATTTAGAGACAAGGTCTAGCTATGTTGCCCAGGCTGGTCTCGAACTCCTGGGTTCCTCCCACCTTGGCCTCCCAAAGCGCTGGGATAATAGGCATGAGCTACTGCTCTCAGCTGTCCAGAGAATTCTAATCTGTCCTCCTTGAGGGGTACTGCTGGAGCTGCAAAGGTCCCACCCAGCTGATTTTCTCTGGCTCAGTCCTCCCTTTTGCTCTCCCCAGAGTCTAGAACACAACATAGGCCTCTGGTACTGCAGTTGGAGAGCCACGCAGGCAGACACAGTCATCTGTGGGCAGCTAAAACCTCCATGATATTTTAAAAAATATAATTTGCTTTACATCAGGCCTCTTCCTTCCTATGAGTGAATATTATTTAACTTAGGAGCAGAA
Source organism: Carlito syrichta (assembly GCF_000164805.1). Lineage (NCBI taxonomy): Eukaryota > Metazoa > Chordata > Mammalia > Primates > Tarsiidae > Carlito > Carlito syrichta. Next base: position 343,249 of record NW_007068165.1, on the reverse strand, counting down.
TTTGGCAACCATATATATTATGCCCATGCTGTGAGTTTTAGCCCAATATTTCAGCCTGCTGAAACATATTTTAAAATTTTTTATGGTACAATAAAACACAGATTCAAAAACCACACAAATCAAGTGAATGTCTTTTTTTTTTTTTTTTTTTTTGAGATGGGGCTTGTTCAGTTGCTCAGGCTGGAGTACAGTGGTGCAGTCATAACTCACTGTAGACTCAAACTCCTAGGATCCTCCTTCCCCAGCCTCCCAAGTAACTGGAACTACAGGTGCACGTCACCACATCCAGGTAATTAAAAAAAAAATTTTTTTTTTTTTTTTTTTAGAGATAGGGTCTTGCTATATTGCCCAGGCTGGTCTTAAACTCCTGGCCTCAAATGATACTCCTATCTCAGCCTCCCAAAGTGCTGGGATTACAGGCATGTAACACACCACCACAAAAAACTATTTTTTAGAAATTCTTTGTAGAGAAGGGGCCTTGCTATGTTGTCCAGGTTCGTCTCAAACTTCCAACCTCAAATGATCCTTCCACCTCAGCCTCCCAAAGTGCTGGGATTACAGACATGATCCACTGTGCCTGGCCTCAAAATTGATGTTTGAATTAAGAAACAAATACTCATTCTCTATAGATGATTTTGTTAGCAAACCTTAAAGGTCCAGCCCTATCCTTGAGGACAAAAATTACCAACTCAGAATCATGGACGGATAGGAATGAAAGCAACCAACCAACCCTCTCATTTCTCAGCCACAGAAACTGGCAAAGAGAAGGGAAGAGATTTGTTCCAGGTCACCCAGAAAGCTCTACCTTTGTCTTAGAAATTAAGCTCTTCCCCGGCATGAGCAAATCTTGGGAAAGTCGCCTTCATCATGACCTTGACACGCACTCAGGAGATGCTAGCCTATGTCCTCACCAGCCTGTGGACCAAACCAGCACTCCACCTGTCTAATATTCACCCCCAATCCGTAGCAAAAACAGTAGGGACCTAAATCACCAGACTTGCCCACAATCTTCAGGTTGTGGGAACAAGCGACAGACACAGACATACACTGTCAAAGGCAGGATTCCCCAAGACAGACCCCAGGCGGAGGTTAGCGTGCAGAATGCTTATTCTACCTGGGGAGGGGTGGGAGGCAGGTGTGAGCAGAGGGAGACCCCTCCCCCATCACTCATCAGATGCAGACCTTAGACGGCAAAGGTAAGATTCATAGGGCTCCGGCCAAAAACTGAAGCTCTGGACCAACGACTCTCGCGTCTTCCAGATGCGATTTGCTCACTGAAGGCCTTCCAGTGCACCTTGAGTGAGACGCTGGAACCCTGGGCTGGCAGGGATCACTGTGTGCCCTCACTTCCCAAGAGCCACCCACCATCCCAAGAATCCTGTGCAGAGGGGCAGCTGGATGAGAGCAGGTGAGAGCATCAGACCATCTGCCTCCTCCCCACCCCCATCATCTAAGAAAACGGAATCCAGCTCAGAGCACAGCCATGGCATTGCTGAGATATGACCATGCCTGGGGAGAACAGACTCCTCCTGGGGAATCTGTCCCCTGCCACTTTGTGAGGGCGAGGGTCGTGTTTTTTCCTTTCTAGGAATCTAATACATGCAGGGGTCTTTACATGCTGGCCAGATGAATGCAGCTTAGAAAAAACAACCAGCAACTTCTCTCCCTATAGTTATAGAGCGATCAAGCTGGGAGAGCCACAGAGAACATCACATCCCGGTTCTGCCAGTGAGGAAACTGAACCCCAGAGGCAGGACTATTTGAATGTTGCACAAGGGGCAAGGCACGGAAACAGGCCCCACACACAATCCCAGGGTGGCTTTTCTGCAGTGAAGTTTCTACTCCCAGCCTGTCTTTTTCCTGGGCTCAGACTCTCTGTCCCAGCCATCTGAGCTGAGGAAACAGAATCCCTGTCAATTGCCATGTAAGCTAAATGTAAGAAAATCAGCCCTGTGAATTCCACAGTCACATACAAAGAACTTCAGATTCTTTTGTTGTTGGTGGTGGTGGTGGTGTCTCACTCTGTTGCCCAGGCTGGAATGCAGTGGCACTATCACAGCTTACCACAGCCTCGGCCTCCTGGGTTCAGGCAATCCTTCTGCCTCAGCCTCCCAAGTGGTTGGGACTATAGGTGCATGCCACCATGCTTGGCTGATTTTTTTGTAGAGACAAGGTCTCGCTATGTTGTCCCTGGCAGGAGAATCATTGAGCCCAGGAGTTCAAGACCAGCCTGAGCAACATAGCAAGACAGTGTCTCTTAAAAAAAATATTTCCATGTCACACTACACATCCCAGCCCCCCCTCAGGGACTGCAAGAGTGGTTTGCCAAGGAGCCTTACTCCTTGGGTGGGTCATTGGTGGAGGCAAAACAGGGCAAAAACCACAGGGCAGGCTTGGAGTGGCAGCCAACATTGTGGAAAGGGCAAAGGAGACATATGTCCTGGAGACCTGGCTTTTCTGAGACATTTCCTCTGAGTAAGAGGCCAGGGCGGCAGATGGAAAGTGCACTAGACCAGGGAGGAGGTGGGTGGGAAGGGGCTGTCCTCAGGTCTGCACTTACTGGCTGAGGGACCCTTGACTCTGCAAATAATTTCAACAATAAAATGTGGGCAATAATCAACCATACCTTTGTGCCAGGGTCTTTGTGAGATTGTAAGGAGAAGCACAAGGTCTTGGCACTTTAGAAAGTTCTCACTAACTGAGAGTTGTCAATGTCCTCCTCATCATGGCATATCCTCTCAGGAAGTATTTTTCAAACAGCGGGAGGTAACCCTGTTATGTGAAATCAATTTAACAGCTTGCAAGCAACATTTTAAAAATGAAACACAAAAAGATAACATAGAAATATATATTTGAGTGCATAAGAACTCCTTCATAAAACACTTGTTTTACATATATGCATTCTTACAAATATACACACACACATATTCCCTATCAAGGAGCATGACCGAGTTTGAGAGCTACTGTTCTAAGTGGCTCTCCTAAAGATGGCGGGAAAGAGTGTTTTCCTAACTGCATACCACGGTCATCACTTCTGCCATATCAGAATACCACTTGTACCATTATTTACTAAAGACTTGTCTTTGACTTTGCTTACTTTCACCATTTTAGCATCATTGCAACAGCAATATCCGGAAAGCTTACATTTCTTATTTATGTCACCCAGGCCGTTCTCGAACTCCTGGACTCAAGCGGTCCTCCCGCCTCTGCCTCCCAAGGTGCTGGGATTACAGGCGTGAGACACGGTGCCCGCCCAGCAGAAAGTTTACCTTCAGAACTTTACATTTAAAACTGTAGATTACATTTCTTCCCACCTAAAGCAATCTCCCATACGAGCACCATGTTTGGGGAAGCACTGGAGGCAAGGAGTGTCCTGTAAAAGCACTTTCCCAAAGTAAAGCTGGGAGCAGAAAAGCTGTAGTAATGTTGGGTGAGTCCCCACCCCCTCTGCGTCCTTTTCCCACCCTGGAGGCGGGTACAGCCACACAGCCCTACTGCCTGCGTTCTTGAGGTTGACTTTCCCACTGTGGCCACCTCAAGGAGCGAAAGACAGGCCCTGGTGGACAGGCTCAGGATCTTTCCTGGGATGCGATGGCCAGCAGAGGAGGCAGGGCCCTTGTATGTGCCTTTCTCTTGCGAGCTGCCTCCTGCGGCTGCCCCAAGTTTGCAGAATTTCCTTTCTTGTCCAGCTTTGATTCCATTGATGGGATTAGGCACCCCCCATAGCCATGTCCTTTGATGTGGTCAGGGGGTAGCAGGGAGATTTCAGGCCCAGGGAGCAAATCTTAATCTTCCGTGGGCTTCTCCAGGATCAGCACTGGGGTAAACCCATTACATCCCTGCCCTTTCATCCCCCCAGGACACCGGCTCCTCCTGGCTCCTCGAGTCTCAGAGATCCTAAGGGTTTGTCAGATTTGCAGCGAGTAATAAAAGGGGAAGAAAAAGCAGAGCAGGAACTCCAGACCCCCTCCAGCACCGGCAGCATCACCAGCAATGTCGGGCATCTTCTTCTTTCTTCCCTTCTAATCCTGGGCTCCCACAAAACGGGGATTACAGAGGCCTGGGGCCAGTGCCGGCCCTGCCCGGACACTGGGCACCTCCTCTGGGTCTGGCCCCCCTCTTCCCCCATCCCTCCTGAAGCTGTGCTCTCCTGGGATCACCGGCTCCTGCACAGCTCTCTCTCCTGCCCAGGGTTCCCGATGCGGGGGTATCGGAGGACCAGCACCTTGAGCAGATACACCACTCAACCCTCACTGCAATGAGGCTTTCATGCACGACTTGGGTTAGTGAGGCCAGGAAAGAGAAGGCAGGAACATAGCCAATATCTATGTCAGGCCACAGACAGACAGGTCACATTATTTTCTTTCAATTAAATGATTCCAAGGCTCCACCTGAAGATAGATGGGGAAACTTAACGCTAGTGATTATCTGGGCTTCTACCTCACCCTTCCTCCCGTGGCCCCTGGAATCCTGCTGTCTTGAGGCTGGGGATCTTGGCGAAGGCCTGCGGATGGCCCAGGCGGGCGTAGAGGAGACACACGCGGTTACTCCCTCACGTTCTGGCATCTCCGGAGGGACAGCACGGCAGCAGGTCCCCAGCAAGGGGATTCCACTGACCTCCGACCCCGCTCCAATCTTGGGACGGCTCCCCTCGGCCGAGCAGCTTTTCAGTCCCGCTCCTCCGCCACACGCACAGTCCCCCTAAAGGAATTCAGCTCTTCAAAAAAGCACAGCCAGGAAGAGGGGCTGCCCGCAGGCAGCTGGAACTGGGAGTGGAAGACACGAAATTAACATCTCAGGAGAGGCGTGCTACCGGGTACCATGCTCGTCGCCTCACATGTACGATCTCGCTGGTTTGCCTGCAAGAAGCGCCCGCCGGCTTCCGGCGGGGGAGGTCGAGGCTGGCGGCTGGCGGCGGGCGCGCGGCACCGGGGCGAAGGCGGCCCGGGAGCAGAGCGGCCGGCAGGGGGCTCTCCGCGCCGGTCTCCGCGGGAGGAAGCGCTGGCAGCGGCTTGGACGGGTCAAAGGAGGAAAAGGGAAAATTACTGGGGCTCGGGGGCGGGAAGGGCGGCGTGACTGCGAGGAAGGCACTCGAGACTGTCGGGCGG
>NW_007068165.1:330502-337483 GCF_000164805.1 Carlito syrichta | reverse complement strand
GAGGGCTGGTTTCGTCTCTCGCGGCGCGCGGTCGGGCGGGGCGGGTGACTCCTCCCGAGACACTGCTCGGGGGAAATCCAGGGCCTCGGCCGGTCAGATCGCCGCGCGGAGAGCGGGGGGTCTGGCCGCAGCGCCGGGAAGCCCGTCGGGGGCGCGCTGCACCCCAACTCCGAGACAGACGGGAGCTGAGGGCTGGGTCTTTGCGGGCGAGATGAGGGTGTCGGATCAACTGGCCTACAAAGTCCCAGTCCTCGGTCCCCGGGACCGGCGTCTCCTCCGCGCTCCTCGCCCCAAGCCCGTGCCCTCCGGGCCCGCGTGCGCTCCGGCCCGGCCGCCACCTCCCGAGTCTACCCTGGAGGAGGAGGGTACGGCGCGCCCGACACCGGCTCTGTGCGGGGATTCGGGTGTCCCCGCGCTTCGCGGGCGGAATGGCAACGCGGTGGAAGTGTGAGTCCGCCACTGCGTGCGGTGCGTACCCTCCTGGCGGAGTCCGATTTCTGCGTGGGCAACAGTGGGAGAGGCCGGCCCCCACAGGCCACGGGCCGAGCCCCGCCGCCTACCCTGCCGCGCTTTCCTGCTCTGCTGCGCTTAACAGGGCAGCGGTCTTGAGCTTGGGATTCCGGGCGGACCGGGCCTCACTTGAAGGGTTGCCACTGGGGAGGTGGCGCGAGATGTGGAGGTTTGGACCCTCTGGAGTGGGAAGTCCCTGTCCCTCCCCCACACTCCATTTCTTTAAAGACGGATATCTGTGGATGTTTTCCTTGTGGCTGGTCTTTTGTTCTCTGACAAATGCACCATAATGTTGACCCACTCCAGTTATCTTCAAGTTTTGTGCTGAAATTCCCTTCTTCTTAAGCTCTCTGTTCCTCTAATAAGTTTGTTTCTACTCTCCCCTCACCCCAAGCCCACCAACCCCTGAAGCCCCGGGTTTGCCTGGTGTTGGAACTTTTTGTTATTTGTGTGTTTGTGTTGTGTTTTGGCTGCCTTGGCAGTGGAGGCCATGGAAAAACATTTGGGGACATGCAATGAGGTGACCTGAACTGTGAGAAGGGCAAGTTGACAAAATAGGGCACTTCTGGGCCCCTTTTCCTTGGGTTTGGAAAACGGGAGGTTTTTAGAAGCAGGGCGGAAGGACAGAGAGAAATCAGACTGCCCAGCTTGGCCCACCTTGGCCCACCTCTCCCTGGGTTGTACAAGGACCCATTCAAGAGGCATTTTCCCACAGGCTCTCATCTCTGTGGGCTACCTGTAGAGTAATCCTTCCAGGTACTTTGCCGATGCCACTGTCTCTGATTTGGTGGCATGTGGTAGGCAGAACAGGGAAGCCAGGCGTGTGGAGGGCAGTTGGGTGAACTTTGGAGTCACTGAGGCAGGACTGGCCAAGGAGCCCATCAGTTGGCCCGAATTTTTGTCCATGTGAGCTTTGTCTTCCTGGCACCAGCCAGTGGAACTTGCAGATGCCAGAATTATGCCAGTAGCTTTGGCCATGGAGTAGATTTCCAAGTGTCTTGACACATTCTCAATTTTGAGGCAGAACGGTCTAGTAGTGGAACTGGTGGTGGGAGCTTCCACTGGAGACCTTGCCCCCTAATTAAGAAAAATGCTCTCTTTGGAGCACTGAATTAGGTTGGGAAAACAATATTTTCCCTTTGAACTGAGGCCTCTTCCAGCCCTGGGGACCAGTATCTAAAAGTAAATGAAGTGGAAATCTCCAGAATATTGCGTGGTCATAAAACATCCCAGAAGTGGACTGGAGCAGTGAGGTGCGGGAAAGCACGCCCAGCTGGCTGCTTTGCACCCAGCCCGAGGGGACAGGCTTGGGGAAGCAGGACATAAATTCCTGGGAATCTGAGTCCTGAGCGCTCTTGGCTTGGTCCAGGTGGCTGGCACTCTTCCCGAAGGCTGTGCCCCGTTCTTTCTGGGTCTAGCCAGGGTTTTAGGGATTTTTAGGAAATGACTTGGTGCTTCATTTCTTTGGGGGAAGTGAGTGATTAGGTTTTTCCTTCTTGGGTTTTTTCCTTTGCTGAATGTGTTTGAATCAGCTATGCAGTGGGCTGGGCTAGCCTGGCCTCGAGCAGCTGATTTATGCTTTCATTTAAGCTGCTGTATTTAGGAATTGTGTTTTCATTGAGAGCTTTCTGATTTTGCTCTCCCTTTTGAATTCATAGTTTCTTGGAGCAGATGCCTCTTTCCTGGCCCCTGGCCCTACCCCCAGTCCATCCTTTGAAGATGGGTACCTCAGGGTTTCTAGGGGAAGTGGCTTGAACTTCAGACTTGTTTGCCCTGGAGCTTTCATCAGAAAACAGCTAAATGCAAGGTAGAAAGCTGATGAGAAAGGGAGGAGTTTAGCCAGACCCCCAGGGAGGCCTACAGAAGACTCCTAAAATCCAGCTGGACTCCAGGTCCTGCCTACTGGGAAGAAACTTGCATTCCCACAACTCTTAAGTAAATTGCAGCCTGGTGAATAATTAACCGTGCCTTTCTGGCTTTTTTTTTTTTTTTTTTAAGAAAAACAAAATTCCAACCTATGAAAGATGAGAGATCAACTTTTGCCCAGCAGGAGTGGAATGACAGAGGCAGTGTTGGGAGAAGCAGATGTTCTCATCTCCACCCCCAGGTCCTAGCAACTCTGGAAGTTCAGACACTTGGAAGAAATCCCCCCCGGGTTTTAGGGGTGGCCATCCCTGCTGGGACTCTAGGGGCTTTCCCAGGCTTCCCAAGGTGCCTCTTTGCCCAAAGCTGAACTGTCTGAATCCTCCCTGATGGTGAGGAGTCTGTCCCCAAGTTTGTCTAGCAACAGCTGCCCTTGCTATGTGAGGAGTTGATGCCGCTAGGCTGGTCTGTGGCTCTCCTCACGGGCTGGTAAATATTTGGCCAGTCTCAGTTTTTTTACACAAAAGAACAGCACTCTTAATCCTTGATAAGTCCCTGGGAGAGAGTTGTCTCTGAAGCTAAGAATCCTTTTGGTTTCCATGAGGGTTCTTCTCTCAAAGCAACCCAGTGTGAGCGCCATGGAGGTACACTTTGGGTCCAGGTGTGCTTGGGTTCGAACTATTGCTTGCCAGCTGGGTGTCTTTGGCCAGGTGACTTCTTCATGCCCCAGCTTCTTCCCTGGTGAGATGAAGGTGCTGATTCCTACCTTGTAAGGGTGTGGTGAGACTTAATGAAAAATGTGTGTAGGGCATCTGGCACAAACCAGAAGATCTGTGGCTGGTAGTCTTCACCCCCGGCTCTCTTGTTTTGAATCTGCGTGTGTATACGTGTTGGTCGAGATAGGTGCAGAGTGATTGAGACCTCGGGTTTGTGGGTCTGGCAGACTCGAAGGCAGACTCCATTGCTCGATAGCACATGGCCTTGGGCACTTTACTTAACCCTCTGGGAGCAGCAGCTTTGGAATCCTGAGCTGGGATGCCATCTGGGAGCCCTTCCCCTGTCTGAGTCTCAGTCCCCTCAGTTTTAGGGTTCACCAAGTCTGCCGGTGTCCCAGCCAGTCTAAGGTATCCGTGAGTGAGACGGGCATGGTCCCTCACTGCCCACTTTGATTTTTACCCTAGCTCGGAGAGCAGATGAGGGGTATGGCGAGTCTGAGACTTAGGGGAAGGGACTGTCCCAGAGCCTCCCAATTGGCCTTGGGTGCAGCAGGAGTGGACCCCTGGCCTTCTGCAGCAGCCTCCCAGGTTGGAGCCAGCAAGCCGGGACTGTGGAACTGGAGGTGATCGGAGCTGGATTTGCCAGCGCAGAGTCCTTGGAGGCACCCTAACTAGCAGATGGGGCCACATCGCACATCTGCCGTGCACTGCCGCCACTCCAGAGGCCCGAGGACTCCGCAGGCCAGACACCGGGCAGTGCCGGGAAAGGCATTTGAATTGCCACAGCCGCACTGGGCACTCTGGCTTATTCCTCCTGTGGCCAGCTAGACAGACTCTGGTAGGACCTATCAGGCAGGGGGCAGAATTGAAGGGGGGATGAGGGAGGAGAAAATAATTGTTGATATTCCAAAAAAAGGTCACAGAGTAATCTTTGTGGGGCTTTGACTTTTTCCTGGCACAGTGATGTTTTTATTTAGAATTTCAAACTGGAGATGGTTTGAAATTAAGTGAATTAACTCTCTTCAGAGTAGTCTTCACTGACCCTGGGCAGGGAGCAGGGCGTACAGGACCCAGAGCAGGTGACTTCTCACCCACTGTGGGTTCTCCCTCCTCCCCTTGGCACGGTCTGGGGAATTTTGAAATCGCCCTGTAGCCAAACCCTTGCGTTTCTGCTGCCCAGAAGAACTGGGGAGGGAGGTGCCAAGCAGAATCATTGCCTGATTTCAGTCTCAGCTCTGCTGCTCTGGGCTGGGAGCCCCCTTCTCTGTCTGGGGGTGACTGGACTGAGTAAACCTCACCCCCCTCCCCCAGCCTTAGCATTCTTCTGAGGTGCCGAGGAGGGCACGGGGTGGAGCCCAGGGCTGTGGTTTGGAGAAGTGGGAGGGGTGGGGGAGGGATTCTGAGATGTGCAGCTGGGAAATTTGGATCCGTGGTTCATTCTCATGAAACTCGCTTCCTCTCACTGGATTTCTGCCCTGGGGGATATGGGGTTCAAGGGAAAAAGCACTGGCTTTTCCTTTTTTGACAGAGGTTTACATTCTGGTCTCTTAAGCAAGTGTTGAAGAAATGATCCTTTATCTTTTTCTTCCATGTCCACTGTCAGGTAGACCTCCTCTCCCACTCTTCCGGAAAGAATTCTATCGCGTTGCTGCTTATTATCGCATTGCTGCTGGTTTTTCAGGCGACACCCGAAGACAGAAAATGCTTGTCTGTTTAAGACAGGTGCTGGAGAAAGGGTTTGACTTTGGAGTCAGAAACTTGGCTCTCCTGTAGACCAACTGGGCCGAGCCAGTGTTACCTTCCCAAGACTCAGTTTCCCTGTCTGTGATCATGCACTCCCACTTTGCAGGAGTTATGGGGATTGAACAAGAACGCCTGTGTGAAACCAGGCGCCTGGGGTGGGGTGGTATGTGATAGCTTTTTCCCAAGTGACACCATAGTTCATCCCAGGGCCCATGGGGCCGATGAACAAACCTCATTAGAGGTCAAGGAAGGATGACCTGAGGCTGGCAAGCCTGCTTGCTGGCTTAATATCTGGGGAGAAAACACTGGAAGAAAAGCCATTGCTGGGTGGGGGTGGGGGTGGGTTGGGTGGTTCCTGCTTCTGCTGTGAGACATACCCACCACTTGCAAGGGGCTGGAGTGGGGGTCAGAGGTGGGGGCCAGAGTCACTGCCTTTCCCAGGGGTGTGATCCTGCAATCACTGTGCTTGAACCTGAGGTTAGTGGGAGGGTCAGGGTGAGGTCCTCCTGAATCCCTTCTTGCTGAGCTTGGTGTCATGGGCTTAAGAACATGGGGGTTGGGGGAGCACACACTTAAACAAAGAATAATATGTGTCTTTGCTCTTGGAACTTCGAGGACGATTAAGCAGATACATGGAATTAGGAGCTGAATATAAGCAAAATGTTTGTCTCCAGCTTGCCTGGCCAGACCACTGCATATCTGGGGAGAGTTACCCTGGCTGCTTGCTCCCAGCTGGCTGGTATGGAGGGAGCCCTCCCCTGGCCTGAGACAAACACACTCTCCTCCTGTGTCTGGTGATGGCAAGCGTTCATCTCTGCTCAGGTCGGGCGCACACTAACCTTGGCCAAATCGCTGAATGCTGAAACATCTGGCAAAGTATCACATGTGGACAATGAGTCTTTTCTATAGCGATGGAGTGAGGGGGGCAGTGCCGGGACGCTGGAAAACCACTTAAACTTTGACAGTGGCGAGGGGCAGGGTCCAGGATCCTGACTTTGAATATAGAGGCTGGGGGTGGAACAGGGGGCAGCCGCTTAAAGTAGGGGGCAGCCCAAGAACCAACTCCCAGTTCCTGAGCCCGAGTGGAGCAGGGGACTGCTGCCATCCTATCTTGGCATTCTCCCTTTCGTCCTTTTGCTGGATTTTGGTGTAGTTACACAAGTTGTGACAAATATCCCATTGGTCTTTGGGCCGGAGAATTGTGAGGAGTCCTGCCTGGAAACCCAGCCTTGTTCACTTGGGAGCCATAATTAGGCAAGAGAACAGTTCATAGGCCTTTGATTCAATAAAGACCCTTTTATGATGTTGGTTTTTCCCAGAAAAATAATACCACTTTGCTCCGTTTATTGCATTTAGATGTGTAATCATATTAGAGCTAAACCACCCAGGGGACTGAAGTTACGTAGTTGGGATTGGAGGGGTGGAAAGGTGTGATACCTTTCCTCCCCATCTTAAGGGTCCTGACTGACACGCCTGCAACAAGGAGGTTAACCCAAGAAAAGCATGACAAATTTATGTCCAGCACTTTGAGAGGCTGAGGCAGGAGGATTGTTTGAGCCCAGGAATTCAAGACCAGCCTGGGCAACATAGCAAGATCCTGTCTCGACAAAACATAAAAATTTAGCTGGATGTGGTAGTGTGCTTCTGTAGTCCCAGCTACTAGGGAGGCTGAGGCAGGAGGATCACTTGAACCCAGGAGGTCGAGGTTGCAGTGAGCCAAGATCATGCCACTGTAATCCAGCCCAGGCAGCATACTGAGACTTGTTCTCTACCAAAAAAAATTTTTTAAATTAACCAGGCATGGTAGCACATGCCTGTAGTACCAGGTACTTTGGAAGTTGAGGCAGGAGGATCGCTTGAGCCCAGGAAGCTGAGACTTCAGTGAGCCATGATCACGCCACTGCACTCCAGGCTGGGTGACAGAATAGGGCCCTGTCTCTAAACAAAAAAAAGTTTTAAGCCGGGCTTGGTGGCTCAGCCTGTAATCCCGCACCTTTGGGAGGCTGAGGTGAGTGGATTGCCTGAGCCCGTGGGTTCGAGACCCACCTGGGCAGCGAGACCTCATCTCTACAATAAATCAAAAAATCAGCCGGGTGTGGTAGCGCATGCCTGCAATTCCGGCTACTTGGAAGGCTGAGGCGGAAGGATC
>NW_007068165.1:313391-330149 GCF_000164805.1 Carlito syrichta | reverse complement strand
GCTCAGGCGATCCACTCACCTCAGCCTCCCAAAGTGTGGGATTACAGGCTGAGCCACCAAACCCGGCTGGAAAACAGTTTTTATGCTCAGTTCAAAGAAGAATGAACAGCCGTGGAGAAATATGATTGGAGAAAAGGGTGTCAGCTAATGAAAATAGAATGCAGGAGGAAACCCAGCAAGGCCTGTCTGTTCAGATTCTTCTTGGCCTCTCTTCGTAACATTCCTTCCTTCTGGGTATGGGGAAGGACCCTTATGGAATGAGGGTCGAGCAGGGCGAAAGTGACATTTCTAGGTAGTGAGCCTTGCTCTGGGGGAGAGGAGTTCGACTCGCTGCTAAAAAAGGGCCGAGGGCCAGGAGGGTAGGAGGTCAGAGTGACTTTGCTTCTGAGGTCTTCCAGTCTCCTTGAGTTGTCAGCGTGGCAAAGCGCCAATTTTGGGGGGATCGTTTTCTGAGATCCAGTAGGGTTTTTCCCAAAACCTGTAGTTACCCGGTCTTCAGAGAAAAACTGTAAGAAAGAAAGAAAGAAAATGTACAACAGAGGCAGAGGGTACTGCAGTCGTGTGCTGGCCTCATAGCCCAGAGAAACTGAATGACAAGGGACATTTCTAAGAATTTTCTCTCTTGGCATTTAAAGGACATTTTCTCCCTTTAGGGTGAGAAGTGACCTGTGGGGGGGGGCGGAAGGAACCCAGAAAGTGAAACTAATTTGACTGGCCAGTGCCAGCCCCTGGTGCCCTCTGCAGTCCTGTGTCAACCCAGGCCATGTGTGCCTGGCTAGTCCCTCCCCTGTTAGGGCACCTGATATTTGTCAGATGGGTAGCATGTGTCCTGCCAAGGGCTGGAGAGGATACCTGTGTCCTCTCCACAAGGAGTTGCAGTGCCCTCCCAGTTCTTCACCAAGATGGCAGGGCTGCAGGCCTGATGTTTGCAGGTGGCAGTCTCTGCCTCCTCATCCCCTCCCCGTGAGGGGCAGTGAACCCTGACTCAGTACAACCCTGGAGCTCACGGGCAGCCTATGGCTTACTGGGCAGGGATGCCAGGCCCTGCGACATTGGGCATTTCCTGCAGGCTTTAGGAGGGATGCCCTGTCCAGAGCACACTCACACGTACACCTCCCGCTGGCCACCCTCTCTTCCCTTCTTACCACAAGACCGTGTTGTCAGGCAGGCTGACAGCATTTCCCAATCACTGAGCAAAATCCCTCCCAGAAATCTGCCCAGTGCCGGGGTGAGGTTGCAATCGCCAATGGAATCGAGAGCCTCTTTCCCAATTTGGGGTTTAGAAATCTCAGGCAATGAGGAAATTTCTGGTAGTCATTCATAGGAGTACTCTATTAAGAAATAGAGGGTATGACATTTCAGGATGCTGGGACTGTGTTGCATTAAAAAGGGGGGAGATCTACTTAATTCCAAGACATCTGGTGGGAGTTATGGTCAGAATATCTCTTCAGCCGGGCTCGGTAGCTCAGCCTGTAATCCCGCGCTTTGGGAGGCCAAGGTGAGTGGATTGCCTGAGTCTGCGGGTTCGAGACCCACCTGGGCAACTTGGCGAGACCTCATCTCTACACTAAATCAAAAAATTAACCGGGCATGGTAGTGCGCGGCTGTAATTCCGGCTACTTGGAAGGTTGAGGCAGAAGGATCACCGGAGCACAGCAGGTCAAGGCTGCGCTGGCCGGGAGCGGCCACTGTACTCCAGTCTGGGTGACAGAGTGAGACTCCAACTCAAAAAAAACAAAAAGAATACCTCTTCAGATGGCCTTTAATGCAGAAGAATTGTGCATTTTAGAGGGATTCATCTGTTTATAGATAATGTATATTAAAATATCCCAGCAGTATCACTGCTATCATAAGGTGACTTTTTCTGAACCTTAGACTTCAGGCTTTCTGTATACTTTACCTTTCTTAGAAGAAGTGCTATTAAGTGGCATATAGCTCCATATCTCCCCCCCCCAAGGAGTATAATTAGAACATCTGAAGCCAGATTATCCAATTAGTACATTTTTCTAATTAGCTGTTGGGAATTTGTGATGAGATAAATTATTTTAGATTTCCAAATGGAACTTTGGCCACAGGGAGACTCTGAGGAAGGACACAAAGGAGAAGAATAATGGGGTTTTCCATTTCTGCTCCCACCCACTCACTCATCTGCTCTCCCAAATCCTCATGTGCCTGCCCTGCCCATCAGGCGATAACAGTGACCCAAACACTATTTATTTTCCTTGTCCCAAGTAAGTGGAGTTGGAGAAATTTTTCACTTGTTGTTTTTTTTCTGTTCCTTGATAAAGAAGCCAGCAATGGTTGGCATTAAATACTACTTTTCTACCTTTTTCATCAGTAATGTTAGTAGCTGTTCTTTGGTAGTATGAATTCATTCAGTGCATACCTACTGTGTACCTTGGGTGTGCTTTCTTGTGCCAGGTAGCAGTGGGGCCATCTGGCAGGGGTCCCAGGGATGTCCCACCAAGACCAGGGGGACAGAGTCAGGATTAGCTTTGGGATTCTGTAACTGTGTTTAGTGCAGGCCCACCACCCTTCTGTCCAAAATTCTGAACCCCCCAAAACTCTGAAAACTCAAAAGTTGTTTTTATCACTAAGTTAGTGGGAAGACCTGACCCAAACTGACTTGAGACGATTCTGCTCTGTATTTATCCTGGGGGTTATGAATATTCATGGACTTCACTGCAGAGATATTAACGTGATTCTGGGCAATGCCCTGCTGAAGTGTTGCATAACATGAAGTGTAGGCATCACATTCCCTTTCTTTTTTTTTCTTTTTTTGAGTTGGAGTCTCACTCTGTTGCCCAGACTGGAGTGCAGTGGCCGTTCCCAGCCACCGCAGCCTTGACCTGCTGGGCTCCGGCGATCCTTCTGCCTCAGCCTTCCAAGTAGCTGGAACTATAGGCGCGGGCTACCACGCCCGGCCAATTTTTTGATTTATTGTGGAGATGAGGTCGTACCAAGTTGCCCAGGCGGGTGTTGAACCCACGGGCTCAAGCAGTTCACTCACCTCGGCCTCCCAAAGCGCGAGATTACAGGCTGAGCCACCGAGCCCGGCCCACATTCCCTTTCTAAAACCTGAAAAGTTCAGAACCACGTATGGCTTCAAGATTGGAGTAAGAGATTGTGGCCCTGTAGTGTAAGAGACTGCAAGCCCTGTGGACCTGCAGACATTAGTTTAATAAAGATGACAGCAACTGTGTGCCCAGAGATGGGGGCCAAATCCCAGCCTTCCCAGGGCCTGTCTCCCCTTCAGTTATGGGAGGAGCCTGTGGGTCAGATGCCCCAACAGCTGTATCTCTCCCAGCTGTATCTCTTGCTGTCCCCATGACCCTCAGGCCCTTCCCTCGCCAAGCTTGAAACTTCATGAAGGCTCAGCAGGTTTCATCCTGTTGTGTCCCCTGTGCCTAGCTCAGTGCCTGGTGCATACTAGGTGCCAACCAAATATTGGTCAGAAGCTGGGGGTCATCAAAATTTTTCTGTGCAGGGCCAAATAGTCAACGTTTTAGGCTCTGAGGGCATGGAGTCTCTGTGGCTACTATTCTGTATTTGCTATGTACACAGCAAATGTATAAATGAACACGTTTACCTGCGATCTCATAAAACTATAAAAACAGGTGGTGGGCGAGGATGGCTCTTCGACTGTAGTCTGCTGACTCTTTGTCAGAAGGATAAATGCATACTCTTCTCTTCCCCGGACTCTAGCCTCGCTGCCTGCCTGCCTGGCCTGCTTGTCTGGCTTCGCTCCCCCATGGAGTGGCCTTTGAAGAGATAAAAGTTGCAGCTTTAGCACCAGCATCCACTCCTTGCTTTCGCTTCTCTGGGTGGTCTGGAAACATGGTTAAAAGGAAGGCGCTAGACTAGCCTCGGTGGCAGGAGTGTGTTTTTGTGTGGACAAATGCAGTCGGGCCCTGGTCCAGCCTTGCCAAAGGGCACTCGGGTCTCCACCCACTGATGAGTTTTGGGGGCTGAGCCAAGCCCCAAGGCCTGCTGGCTGTCAGCATCGGACCAGGCAGGGCTGGGGGAGCCTAGTCTCAGGAGAGTTGTGGGGCGTGGGGGGAGCTTTGGGACTGAGAATGAGTGTTTGGGAGCCGATGATGTGTTTTTAGCAAAAGAATTTCTGGCAGAGGGAGGTTGATTATCATAAACCCAGCGGCTCTGGTGGATGAGTTTCAGATCTCCTGGCCTGTTCATCCCAGGCCCAAATGTCCTGCAAGGGTGGGTCGGGCCATCAAGGCCAAGAAGACATTTCATTGCCTCAGAGGCTTCAGTCCAGCCGTGCCTGCTGACTCTCACCTCCTGAAGTGGGCTGGTCTGGGGCAGACTGGCTGGGGCGGGTGGAAGGAGGGCGAGACCCTGCAGAGCTCACTCCCATATTCTGTGCTGGGAGCACCCCAGTTCCCCCCGCCCCCAGTTCTCTCTGCCAGGGATGTTTGGCCCCTGACTCAAGGCTGCCCTGGACTCTGCAGGCTCCAGGATCAGACCTTCTCAGCCAGCCCCTGCCACAAGCCCCAGTGTCCCCGCATATGCCCAGTGGCTTCACTCTGTAGGAGGCTCCTCCCAAGATGTTTTGGGGCTTCTGCCCTCTGCCTGGATCACCGTCTTTCCTAGCCAGGGAAAGACTAGCGTGTGTCTTTCTTTCTAAAGCAAATTCTAAACAAAGGCTGACTCCTGGTTGACTTGGCTTTTCCTTCTGCCATGGTTTTGTGGTCTGCTGACTGTTTCAGGAACTCTGAGTTTAGAGGGGAGCCTGTATACTCTGCAGCTCCCTGGGATGTCCTGGTGGCCTGTCAGCCCCAGAAGAAGGGAGCACTCAGGAGTCTCGTGGACCTGGCCTGGGTGGCTGGCATGTTTGGTGGTGGGTCAGCCCTGCTGTCAAAGCCCAGCCCAATGGCCACTTTTACATACCTAGCATAGCATGGGGCATTGGATCCCCTAGCCACTGTCAAGGTAGCTGCCCTGACCCCACCTCTTTGTTTCTGAGCACTCAGACCAAGTGCCGCTTGTACTATGGTAATAAGATGGCCCAGCACAGTGGTTCTCAAACTTGGGAGAACCACAGGAGAAGCCTGTTAGCAATGCAGATTCCAGTGCCTCTTGGTAGCCCCCCCGGGGGAGCGAGAGCTGTCAGCACTGTTAATAGATGTATGTGGTGATGCAGGTGGTCTGGGGCCGTGCTCTGGTGGGGTGGACCAATAGGTAAAACACAGTGTGGCACAGTGTGATGAGCCTGGGGCCAGTGGAACGGGGAGAAGGAAGGAGCGCTAACCTAGGGTGGTGCTGGGGTCGAGGAAGACCCCATAAGAGCTGAGTCTTGGAGAACAAAGCAGGAAATGGTGGCAAGAGCCTATCTTGATGGGACACTTGTGCCTGGCACAGACCCGGTTCTGAGTCTTTTCCGTGAATGAATGCATTCAGTCCTTCAGACACCTCTTGAGGTAAGAGCAGAGGGCTTTAGAGCTGCCTAAGGCCCATAAGCAGAGAGCTGGGTGTTGCCACTAGCTGCAGGGCATGCGTGGGGTGAGGGCAGGCCAGGCAGCAAGCACATCATGCAAGGGGTGCAGGCTACGGAGTTGGGCTCCTTGGGTGCAGTGCGACATGATCCTGCTGTTCAGCCCTTTGTGTGGGGACTGTTAGGTGTGTCTTGCTGGTGGAGTACATGGCTGGGATCTTGGTCAGGGTAGAAAGCTCCCTCCTGGCAGATGTTGGGGGTGCCAGAATGACAGCTTGAGAGGGCTGAGGCTGGAGCCGGGTGGTGGGGACAGGGGGTGGGAAGGCACAGGTCAGGGCTTGGGGTTGGTGGTGAGGCCCCAAATTTCTTCTCAGAAGGAAGAATCCTCTATGGCCCAGGCCCTGCCCTTGGGGTCGGTTAGGAGCCTGCTGAGTACTTGGTAGGCTCTCTTTTCCTCAACCCTTACGTTGCCCTGCAAAATAGGGTTATTACTCTCGTTCTCAGACGTGAAGACTGAGGCTGGGAAGCAAAGTGATTCCCATGCGGTCACACGTGAGTAAGCGAAGAATGGTGCCCCCAGGCTGGCCGCTTGTCTTTTGTGGGGATGTGTTTTCACCACAGGGGCCTCCTGTGTGCTGAACGGCCCAGTTTTTCTCTGTACACACAGCAGAACCCATGACTAGGCCCCAAGGAGCGGGTGCAGTGTCAGGCTGGACTGGGCAGTTTCCCAACAGGCGAGCTGGGCAGATTCCAGCTGTACTGGGGTGCCAGGGACAGTGGTCTGGCTTCAGGGGACAAGTTTCCTGTTGCTGGGTGGTGTTACACAGATGGGTGGCAGTTCCGCTGTGGGGCTCAGAGGACTGCGTTCCCTAGGGGTCCAAAAGACTTAGGGTCTGGGGTCCTTCCTAGTGTGGGCCCTGATGCCTTCCTAGTGTGGGCCCTGTTGACCCTTGGCTACCCTGGAGTGTCACTTGGGTTTGGGGACATTAAGGAGGACCCCCAACAAAGCTCTGATTCTGGACCCCCCCCCCCATTCTCCCATAAGAAAAGCAAATTGTTCCCCAACCGCTTCCCTTTCTCCTTCCTGGCTACTTTCTGACCATCTCCTCACCCTACCACAGTTTCCTCCTGCCTGCAAGTCCCAGCAGAACTTGTCAGCTCATTGATTTAAACCTGAAACCAGACATTCCAGATGTCTTCACACTTGTCTTTGCTGCCCACCGTACCCTGTTTCCACAGAAGAGTTCAGGGTGGACCTGACTTCCCACTCAGGCCCATGTGAGGCTCTTACCTTTCCCTGAGGGTGGGTGGTGGTGGCTGAGAAGGGAGGACTGGCCTGAGGGCTGCATCCGGCTCAGCACCCCAGCACCCCAGGGCATGCTGTTTCTCGCAGGCAGCCTCTTGCCTCCCACCTCCCATGGGAGATGGGATCTGTGACCTTAAGCCTTCCAGGAACAGTCCCTTCGGTCTGTTTCTGTGACAGAGCTGAAATTCTCTCATTTCCTCTTATGCTTTTCCTTTGAAATGGGAGAGAGGATGGTGGGAGCTTAGCTCCTTCCAGGCCCATTTTACAGACAGGGTAACTAAGACCACAGCTGCTTGCGGAGAAGCAGAATCAGAGTTTAGGTACCCATTCCTGCCCGAAACTCGTGTCCGTTGCTTCTTTCTTTTTTTGAGTTGGAGTCTCACTTTGTCGCCCAGACTGGAGTGCAGTGGCCGCTCCCGGCCACTGCAGCCTCGACCTGATGGGCCCCGGCGATCCTTCCGCCTCGGCCTTCCAAGTAGCTGGAACTACAGGCACGCGCTACCACGCCCGACTAATTTTTTGATTTATTGTAGAGATGAGGTCTTGCCAAATTGCCCAGGCAGGTCTCGAACCTGCGGGCTCAGGCAGTCCACTCACCTCGGCCTCCCAAAGTGCTGGGATTACAGGCTGAGCCACCAAGCCCAGCCCCGTTGCTTCTTAAAAGGGGTTGGGAGTGTCGAGGTTGATCCTCCCCCCAGTTTTCTGGCCTGGGTTGGTCTTCCAGGCACCTGCTACTGTTTTCTTCTCTTTGCCTGAACCCAGCCTGGCCTCAGCCAGGCCCTGGTGGTGAGAAGGATGGAGGCCAGCTCCCTCTTCCATCCATGTGTCATGTCAGGCCTGAGACGGTCAGTCTCTTGAGATGGTCCACACCCTACCTGTGAAGACAAGGGCCACACGATCCTCCCCTAGCTCTTGCCACATTCCCTAGTTCTTGGGGGTGCCCTAAACTTGGGATTCCGCCAGGATGTGAGTCCCTGCCTCCCTGCAGGCAGAAGGCACCGGGCTCTGAGTTGGCTCTGGGTGGAACAAGGGCTGTTCATTCCTGGGTGTGCCTTGGGAGGGCGGCGGGGGGTGATGCAGCCAGGGGCCAAGGCTAGCACTGGAGAGAACTGTGGCTCGCTGGAGACGCTCCCACCCACCACAGAGCTTCCCATGGGCTTGGGAGGTGGGCCAGTGTCGGGTGAGGGGACAGCGGCTTCACCTTAGCTTCCCTGGGCCAGCCAGACGACTGCTTGCTCACCTGGAGATATTCAAGGACAGCAAGAAAAATGAGGGACTTTCAGGGGCAGCTGTGTTTTCTGACTCAGTCATAATGCCCCTAAAAATCCTTATTGTTCTTGCAGTGTGCATCGGACAGCGGCCACCAACCCACTCCTTGCCCACCTGGCCCCTCTGGAATGGGAGGAACTTCCTGGGGTCAGATTGAAATGTACCTCCCAAAATAAGGGTAGATGGGGACTGATTGTTAAAACGATTTTGTTTGCATACAGTTTTCACAACTTCTCTTTCGGTGAAGGGTGGGATGGGGGGAGGGTTGGATGTGGAATATCAGGGACCAGAAGAGCATGGGGCTCCCTGGCTTTCGTGCAGTGAATGGTCAGAAGAGCCCAGTGGCACATGCTGGGCCTCAGGAAGGTCGTCTTCGGGGTTAGTCATGTTTAAGCCAACAACACTGGGCAGGACACCCCCCCCACCTTTCCTGAGAAGTTGGGGCAGGAGTGGAGATGGCACCTGCACAGGAACTTGCATTGTTTTTTTAAATAGAAGGAGCCTCAGAGCCCATTCTCTGAGAGTCAGTGCCCTAGCCATTTTGAGAATACAGTGGCAGCAGGTTTGGGGTCTCGCTCCCCAGCTGTGACCCTGGAGCTTGTTTCTTCTTGGCTGAATGTTCTCAGTCCCTGTTTCACTTCCTGAGGCACCTCCATTCTCAGTAGTTACCCCCACCCCTGGCCTGACCACCCCACCCCACAGATACGTAGCAGTGGGTTTTTTTGGTCCACAACGGATCGCATAGATGACTGTGGTCCCATAAGATTATAAGATTACTGTACCTTTCCTCCATTTTGATGTGCTCAGGCACACAAATATTTACCAGAGTGTTATAATTGCCTACAGCATTTGGTTCAGCCACACATGGTACAGGTTCGCATCCTAGGAGCAACAGGCCATGCCATAAGCCTAGGTGTGCTCTACCATCTAGGTTTCTGTAAGTACATTCCACAATGTTTGCATAATGATGCAATCGCCAAATGACGCATTTCTCAGAATATCCCCATGGTTAAGTGACACATGACTGTATTTTGGTTGAGCCAAGGCCTTATCTTGAGGGGGATGGGTTTGGGGTTCCTGGGGCGATTGCCAAGAAGCAGAAATACCTTTTTAAACAGAAACGAATTGTGACATGCTCCCCTTAACGCCAAAACACCAGTTCACAAGGATGTCGCCAAATCCTGAAGCCAAGAATCTTGCTCTCCAGCCGAGTCTGAGCAGGGGGCTTGCCTGTGATGGACAGACGGGGCAGTGGACAGAGTGACAAGCAGGACTCTGCCTTTTCCAGTGGGGCTACCCTGTTCTCGTCGACTGCAGAGGTCAGCAGGGGAAATCCATTCTGGAGGTACTTCTGAGGTCTCCAGGTACCAGCTCTAAAGCTCTCACCACCTGAGAAGATGGCTACATGTGCTCAGCCTTTGCTGGACCCCGGCTGCCATGGTCCTCCTTCCAGCCCAGTCCTTGCTGCACCAGGCCCTGGCCTGGCTGCCATGTGTGCCTCTGCCCGGCTCTCCCAAAGACTATGCTTGAGGGGCCGCATTTACTCTGGTGCCTCCACCTTTTTCTGTACAGGAGAAGAGACAGCTCCAAGTTAAAGTTTACTTTTTGAGTCGAGGTCTCACTGTGTTGCCCAGGCTGCAGTGCAGTGGTATAATCACAACTCACGGCAACCTCAGCTTCCTGGGCTCAGGTGATTCTTTTGCTTCAGCCTCCTGAGTAGCTGGAATTACACCACCATGCCCAGCTAATTTTTTGTTTTTTGTTTTTTTGTAGAGACAAGGTCTTGCCCGGGCTGGTGTTGAATTCCTGGGCTCACACAATCCTCCTGCCTCAGCCTCCCAATCTGCTGGGGTTACAGGCATGAGCTACCACGCATGGCCTAAGGTAAAGTTTAACACGATGGTATTTATCCCTTCTTGGTAAGAGGTGGGTAGGCTCTCATGAAAGGAGATTCTCACAACTTGCTCCGAACAAGGGGTGTTACAGCAGGTTCCCTCATCTCTGAGCAGCTTCCCTAGCATTTGCTAACTTCAGATCAGGTGTCCCTCCCCTGAGGCCCCTTGGCCATGCCCTTCCATGCCCCCAAACCTCCTTATTCCTGCATGTGTTCCTTAGTCTTTACCCCAAAACATTTGCAGAAAACCATACAGCACCTTTTTAAAAAGGGCAATACATCAAATATGAAACTGATTACTGTTTTTCCCAGTTATAAAATAATTGCTTTCTATAGAGTCTTTGAAAATACAAAAGAATGGAAAAGGCTTGTAAATGTCTATACCTAGAGATAATGTCTGCTAAGGACATGTGTCCTTCCAGAATTTTTTCCTCAATGCCTGTGCACCCCTACCTGGTTAGCAGGATTGGGATATTTTTTGGGGGGGGAGTTGAGTCTTACAATGTTGCTCAGGCTGAAGCACAGTGTGGCATGATCACAATGATCACAGCTCACAGCAGCCTTGACCTCCTGGGCTCAGGTGATTCTTCTACCTCAGCCTCCCGTGTAGCTGGGACTACAGGCGTGCGCTGCCATGCCTGGCTAACTTTTTGTTTTTTTGTAGAGACAAGGTCTTGCCAGATTGTCCAGGCTGGTCTTGAACTCCTGGTTTCAAACGACCTGCCTACCTCAGCCTCCCAAAGTGCTGGGATTATAGGGCAGGAACCATTGTGCCTGTCCCAGGATTCGAATTTTTGAAAGGGGCAAACCTTTAACCCATTTGGGTGGTGGCCCTGTGCCCTCAGGAGCCAGAAGGCCTTTATTTTCTTTTTACCAAGCAGGATGTACAGTGGACTGCCACTGGCCTCCAGCCAGGAAGCTCGGAGATCTTACTGGAGGGTGTTTGAGCAGCCCTGAGTCTTCAAACCGGGATGGGTGAAATTGTCGGTGAGGATGCTAGGCATGTGAGCTCTAGCCATCTGATTTCTTAGTGGCTGCTGCCTGGTTTCTTGACCTGGCTGCATGTTGAGATCCCTTGAGGAATATTGAAACAAGCCCTGCCCAAGACCCGTTGGGTCTGAATTGCTGGGGGTTGGAGGGAGCCCAGGGACTGGTGTTTTTGTTTGTTGTTGCTATTTTTCTTACATTCCTCAAGTGATTCTATTAAGCAGCCAGAGGAGAACTATTGGGCGATACGCCCACAAGTTAGAGATGGGAGCTGCTTCCTCCCACTCTGCCTTCCATGCCTGAGCGAGGGATGTGACCATTTGAAGTTGGCAGTCTTTCACTTCCATTATTTTCCCTGCCGCTCAGTCATCTTTTGATCCGCATTTTACAGATAGAAAACCGAGGCTGAGGAGATTGGGAAACTGCTCTGAGGACACGGGATATGGCAGGGCTGGGATTCTAAACCCACAGCTTCTGACCCCCAAGATCAGTGCTGCTTCTGTGACACTGTTCATTAGTATTCCTAACTAGCATGTATGACATAAGAAGCATATTACAATGCTTGGTAAGAATCGAGCACTTGTCATTGTGGTGTGCTGGGGCGTGTGGGTGGGGGCTGCTGTCTCTTGGGGGAGGTGTCTGCCCACAGCAGGGTGAGGAATCATCCCTTGGTTTCCCCATTCTGTGTGCACCCGGCCAACCTGGATCCACGGCCGCCTCTGCCTGCCCTGCTGTCACCAATCCCAGGTCCTGGCAGGGTGGAGATTAGCCCCTTTTTACAGGCTCGGAACACTCAAGAGGCTTGGCCCATGTCATCCAGCTGGCGGGTGCCAGCCGCAAGACCTCTGCCTGCTGGTTCTCTGCTCTTTCCTTGGACAGTGACATCTGGGAAGCAGCACAGCCCTGCATGGGGCTCACTTGTCTGAACCAGCTAGATCACAGCCCTGCTGGGGGTGCCTGGGTCTCTAGCAGACTAACCCTGCCCCTCCCTCCTTCTACTGAGCTCAACTCCAGCAGCCTGGCCTGTGGGCCGACTGGGCAAGCTGCCAGTACAGGGAGCTAACGATGGGCACATTGTCGGCTCCAGGAAGCGGCCAGCCGTCCCCGTCCCCGCTGGCCGTGCAGAGCCCGGGGCCAGCCCGCCTCATTCATGGAGGGTGGAGATGGGATCTGGGAGCCTAGAGCACCACTTTCCCGGAGCCCTGTGGCTCTGGGCCAGCCTTCAGGCTTCCTTCGGAAGGGAGGGCCCTGCATGCCCGGCCTCTCCTTCCCATGCTTGGCATCAGCCCTCTCCCCCCTCAGTCTGGCTCACCGTCTCCCCACCCGGCCCTTTGCAGAAGAGTGCACACTCTTGGCAATGGCATCCGTGAAACCTGCTTCCCAGAGAGCAGGATGGCCATGTGGCCAGACTCAGCCAGCACTGTGGTGGGAGACGGGTCAATGGGCATCAGCACAGCCTTTTCTTGTCCAGGTTCTCTGGGGGGCTGGTTAGGGAGATAACCCTAAGCTGCCTTGGCTTACCTGGGTCAGAAATAGCCCCAGCTCAGCCGGCAGCCCAGCGGCTACATGAGACCGAGGCAAGAGCTTCGAGCTCCTGGAGTGGGGTTGGGACCAGCCTTTGCCCAGGGGCCCCATCAAGGGCAGGCGCTGCACCGACGTCCTTGGGTAAAGCGCCCATCCTCTCTGAGCCTGTGGCCTCCTCCGATGGGCATAATAGTTCCCTGTGTGAATGTGTGTTCTGGGCTTGTTCTGAGTATAGAGATGAAGTTGTTGCTGCCTCTCCCTTCCCTTCCAGGAGAAGGCTGAGCAGAGAGCATGTGGTGCCTGCCAAGGAGGATGCCCCAGGAATAGTGGTGCCCGGCTCAGGAGTGAAGTGTGGTCTCAGCCTGTGGACTGTGCTGCGTGTCCTTGATCCTGCAGGGATGACCCTTCCCACAGGCTCCTCTCTGGCCCTCCCACCCTGACTGAACTGTGTTGGAACAGCGGTTCAGGATTGAAAAGCTGCAGTCCTCGCCTCTTTGCTCGGGATTCCTCTCTGGTCGGCACCACTGAGGCCCAGCGCCCACAGACACTCTTCCCCTCTGGGGGTTTGTCCTGCAAGTCCAGACACCGTCAGTGCAAGGCGTGCCACTGGGCCCGGGCCAGAGTGGCTCCTGTAGAACTCCTCCCTCCCCTGTTGGCTTCCTTGGGTGCAGATGGCCGGCCCAGGCAGGAAGCGCTTTCCGTTTGGCTTGACTGGTGGGGAGGCAATTAGTGCTCGCTTTCTGTTTTGACTCTTGTATCTAACTACCAGGCGGAGTCTGTGACATCACAGAAAGGTAGCCTTGGGCTTGAGTGAGTTCAGTCCCATCCCTGATGACCTGGCCATTGCAGAGTTGTCTGGAGGTAGGGTTAGGTGCTAACACTGCTCCCAGGTATGAGGTGACCATGGGTTGGCTTTCTGTGGCCCTCTGATAACAGTGAACACTTTTCCTTCAGTGATAACTCTCCCCCGCCCTGTATCCCTGGGGTTCGGGTGGGGCCAAGCACACCCTGGCTTTAGATACAGGCTTGCGATCCAGGCCTGGCACAACTCCTGAGTCTGCACTGTGGGACTTCTGTAGCAACTATAGGCAAGAGGCATTCTCACTCTGAGGGAGTTGCTTGGTTGATAGGATATAGGCTGGACCATCCTGTCCTCCACTTGAGGGACAAAGCCAAAAGAAAGGAAAGAGAACCAAGAGACAAAGTATGCTAACCAGTCATCCGTGAACCTCTGGATCCAGCCATGCCTGAAGCCATTACATCCCGGACTAAGCTGGTTTTATGAGTCAAGGCATTTCCTCCCCCACCCCCCAACCAGCCTGAATTGGACTGCTGTCACAGAAAGGGTCCTAATATAGGCAGTGTTTATCTTTGGTCTATTTTTTTTAAATCAACTTTATTGAGGTATACTTTACAAATAACAAAATCTACCCTTTAAGTGTATAATTCATAAGTTTTGTCAAATGTGTGCATCCAGTAACTACCACCACAATCAAGATATAAAACATCTTTTTTGGGGGTAGAGAACAGGGTCTTACTATGTTGCTCAGGCTAGGCTCAAACTCCTGGCCTCAAGCAATCCTCCTGCCTCGGCCTCCCTCCCAAAGTTTTGTGATCACAGGTGTAAGCCACCATGCCCAGACAAGATACAGAAGAACATTTCTTATCTCTATCTCCCCTGAAAAATTTCCCTCATCACCTTTGTGGCTAACTCCTCTGACCTCAGACAACCACTGATCTGCCCTTGTCTTAGAGATTCATTTCTGGAACTTAATATAAAGATGATTGCAGAGTATGAGCTCTTCCTGTCTGCTTTCTTTTGCTCAGCTGTTTTTGAGACTCGCCTGTGCTGTTGTATGCATCAGAAATCCACTCCTTTTCATTGCTGGGTAGCATTCATTGTATGGATATACCTCGGTCTGTTCATCCGTGTATCAGATCATGGATATTTGAGCCATTTCCAGAGTTTGGCTATTATGAATAAGGCTGTTTAGAGCATTCACGTTTCTTTCACATTCCTCGTATGGGTGTGTGTTTCGATTTTTATACCTAGACGTCAGTCTCATTTCACAGTTGTGGAAACTGAAGTTCAGAGAGGTGGAACGACTTGTCCAAGATCACATAGCTGATGACCACAGGGCTGGCACAGGGAACACAGCCAGGCGCCGTGATGTAGCTGGAGGAACGGAGAGTTCCCCCATGTGGAAGTTTGGTTGCTTCTTAATGAGGGGGACTTGGACTGCTTGGAAGGGGCCCAAGGGATCCTGGTACCCGAACACATTGTTGCTGGGAGGGACTGTGAAGACGAGCCATAGCCTTGATCCTCACCTTCCTAGCACTCTAGACCAATATTATTTTCCCCCTGCGGGTTTCAGGGTTTGAAAGATAATGTCTACCAAACAGACTACATACATGAAGCCAGAATCCACCTCCCCAAATGCATTCTTCAGGACAATCACTGAACAAGCCAGTAGAAAGACCTGGAGTTGAAATCACTCCAGCCAGAAACAAATGATGGTGGTGATGATGATTGGCTTGGCACCAACAAGTCATGCACTTCTCCCAGAAGTCTGGAGGATGCCAAGTTGGTAACCCTAGTTTAGTCCAACCTCCCATGCTACAGATGCGTCAGCCAGGAAAACTGAGGCATGGAGAAGTTAAGTCACAGGGCTGGGATGTGGGTGTGTCACATGCATCTTGTGTGCCTCCTCAGATCCTCTCAGCTGCCCCAGTCCACCAGACTCTCGGCTGTCTGCTCTGCCTCAGCTGAGGCTGAGGACTCCATGGGGTCCCCACAGTTCCACGACTGTAGCTGACCAGCTACTTTCCCGCCTCTGACTCCCTGAGACCACATCCCAGGGTATGGGCCCTGGCTCCCAGATGGCTGCAGAAGGGGCTGGATGGAGAATGCAACCTAGAATTGGGGGTGGGGGGAGAGGCGAGGAGGGTTGCTTTTGTGGGATGAACTTGGAGCAATAGGAAGTGGGAGGGCAGATTCCTTCTTCGTCCTCCCTCTTCCAGACCGTGACTAGGCTTGCTGGGAAGTGGGGGCGGCACAGCTGCCCATCATCTTGCCCTGCTCCGCATCCTGCCCTGCCTGACTTCCCGTTCTCTCACTCTTGCCACCCTGGGCTTCGGCCTCCAAATGAAGCCTCAGCGCTTAATCCCTTGTTTTCTAGGAAGCCAGGCAACATGGCTCCAACGCCTGCCCCACGCTACCTCAGCAAACTCACGAGAGATGGATGCGTGGGAAGGTGTATACATGAGTGACAGTCTGCGATTTATGTGTTGCTATAGGGATGGGTGAGTGGACAGGGATAAGGATGGTGCCAGCTGCAGCAGGGGTTGTTTCCTTTCATCTCTTCCCCACCATTCACTAGGTCTCATCAGTTCGATCACTTCTGACTATCACTGTATTTCAGAGGCTGTGGCCTCCCCACTAATTTCTCTGTGTGGTACAAAATAACCTGCACTCCCTGATCCCCCACTTACGAGGTATGTGATGCTGGTAAGGTACTCGGTTTCCTCATCTGTCAAATGGGGATAAGAATGGTCTCATTGCACAGGGCCGCTGGAGGGCTTGGCTTAGTTTGTGACTGGTGCGTGGGCATAGGGGATGTGTTGAGGCTGCCTGTCCACCATCACCTCTTCCGATAATAGCCCGCTCTCTTCTGGAAACCGCCCCACTGAGTCAGTGGTGCTCTCCCCACCCCATTCCCACGCCTGCCACTGAATCCAGGTTAATCACCACATTCCATGCTCTGACCACAAGAACTGGCTCAGGCCTGGGCGTGGAACTTAAGTCCTGCCAGCCAGGGTAACAGGGCCCCAAAGGTTTGCAGGAACAAGCAGGAAAGGGGTACTTAACTCTTTGTTGAGGTCATTAGCTTGGAGTTACCGGACGCCATTTTTACTATTCAGCCATTTGTGAATAAAGTCAGAAGAAAGTGGAACTGGGAGATGGTGCAGGACACAGAGTCCTGACAATATCTTTGTAGCTCCTGGATTCAGCCATGTTAGAAATGAGTTAACCCCTGGCATTTTTTTGTTTTTTGAGTTGGCGTCTCACTCTGTCCCCCAGGCTGGAGTGCCATGGCACGCTCACGGCCACTCCAGCATCGACCCGCTGGGCTCTGGCGATCCCTCCACCTCAGCCTTCCAAGTAGCCGGAACTGCAGGTGTGCGCTACCATGCCCGGCTAATTTTTGATATATTGTAGACAAGGTCTCGCCAGGTTACCCGGATGGTCTTGAACCTGTGGGCGCAGGCAATCCTCTCACCTCGACCTCCCAAAGTGCTGGGATTACAGGCTGAGCCACCAAGCCC